>NC_091163.1:5114269-5211769 GCF_040958095.1 Procambarus clarkii | reverse complement strand
TGCGCTAGGTCAACAAACCGGCAAAAAAAAAAAAAAATGGTTTATTTCGCAGCGTTCAAGTTTCGTGGAGAAAGAAAAACATTGGAAATTTTCAATCAAAACACCACAGGGGTCGAAACTATTCAAGATATTTAGAATGCTAGAATTAGAACTGGAATTAATTTAGAATTGTGAGCTAATTAGAATTAGATTTAAAGTGAGGATTAACCTCACTTTAAACACAGTTCACGTCACTGGGACATGATTTCAACAAGATTGAATAATTGCATCAATAATTCCTTAATAATGGCAAATATGGGAGTCTCTCTCTCTGTTCTTTCTTTGTCGACAAGCTGTTGCATTCTTTGTTGCACACCAATAGTATAAACCTACAATAATAATGATGTTATGGGCCTACACACACACTTCAAACCTTCATAACTTCTGTTTCCTCACAATGACGTTGATATATTTCTGGTAAAAGGTTCGAGGAGTCAGAGACAAGCGAGGGGCCGGAAAAAGCTGATTGAGTTTGCCGGAAGGACGACTCCTGCAGAGAAAACGGATACCATTGGTTTGCGAATGATTCTCTTCAAGTGCGGGTGTGGGTGAGGACTGGCGGGAGTCAGCAGAGAGTGCCAGGACTGAGACTATCTCAAGACTCTTAAGCCCTTTTTTAAGATAAAATATGTCACAGATGCTTGACTTAAATTGAATCAACCTCCACCGGTTAATAAACTCCAGTCAACCAATCAATCCCAGACACCTAATCAACCCCAGACAACCAATCAAAGAGGAATGCAAAGTAAACATAAACTAATTCAAGTGTTGTACAATGTAAAGTAAGGTCAGAAAGTTGTTTTGATAGTGATTAATCAAGAACAATTGAAAAAGGAGGAATTTATGGTAGAAACTGGAATTTGAAATATATAAAATACAAAAATAATTAGCATACAGATACAAAATGATTAGAATACAAATACAAAAATAAAAAAAACACACATGTATGTGGTTTAATGTTTACATATATATATATATATGACAATGTCAGACCACGGAGGAAAAATGAAACAGGAAATTTCCTTAAGTACTTTCGTATATTAAATACATCTTCAGAAGGTCCTTCTGAAGATGTATTTAATATACGAAAGTACTTAAGGAAATTTCCTGTTTCATTTTTCCTCCGTGGTCTGACATTGTCACATTCTTAATCACGTGTTTATTTTCGTGATATACACACATATATATATATATATATATATATATATATATATATATATATATATATATATATATATATATATATATGTATATATGTATATATATATATATATATATATATATATATATATATATATATATATATATATATATATATATATATATATGTCGTACCTAGTAGCCAGAACTCACTTTTTGGCCTACTATTCAAGGCCCGATTTGCTTAATAAGCCAAGTTTTCATGAATTAATTGTTTTTCGACTACCTAACCTACCTAACCTAACCTAACCTAACTTTTTCGGCTACCTAACCAAACCTAACCTATAAAGATAGGTTAGGTTAGGTTAGGTAGGGTTGGTTAGGTTCGGTCATATATCTACGTTAATTTTAACTCCAATAAAAAAAAATTGACCTCATACATAATGAAATGGGTAGCTTTATCATTTCATAAGAAAAAAATTAGAAAAAATATATTAATTCAGGAAAACTTGGCTTATTAGGCAAATCGGGCCTTGAATAGTAGGCCAAAAAGTGAGTTCTGGCTACTAGGTACGACATATATATATATATATATATATATATATATATATATATATATATATATATATATATATAATATGTATCATACATCCACACTAGTGAGAATCACATAGTATACATAACATCTAGCCTTCCTTAAACCCCCAAATACATCCATACAAACACAGACACCAAGACGAAGACGAAGAAGGAGAAGAAGGAGGAGCAGAAGAATAAAAGAAGGAGATGATAAAGAAGAAGGAGGAGCTAAGAGAGGAGCAGCTTCTCCACACGTGAGGCTCCATAAATTGTTACAAATTTATGGGAAGATGAGACACGTTCGAACTGATTTTTGTGTTGAGCAGAGCTGTGGAAGAGGAGGGGGGGGGGAAGTGAGGAAAGGATGGAATGGAAGGATTGAATGGAGAAGAGTATGTAACAGAGAGAGAGAGAGGGAAGGAGAATGCGAGGAGACGGAGAGAATAAAGAAAATCGTCTTTTGAACAAGTGAAAAAAACGGATCCAGAATGCCTACATAAAATCAGCTGTTTACTATCAACAAAAATCAGCTGTTTACTATCAACAAAACTCAGCTGACACCTGAATGGTGTTACGTTAGGCAAGAGTAAAGAGGCAATACGGTGCTATGCCACTCCACACATGTGCGCAATAACTCCACAACACAGAGGTGAGAAATGCTTCATCATATACTTTACACCTTCACTTCTGGGCAACCAATGTGCTTGATCATACCTCCTTGATGGGGTTCTGGGGATTCTTCTACTCTCTTAAGTCCGGCCCGAGGCCAGGCTTGACTTGTGAGAGTTTGGTCCACCAGGCTGTTGCTTGGAGCGGCCCGCAGGCCCACCACTGCCTGGTTGGTCCATCACTCCTTGCAAGAAAACTATCCAGTTTTGAAGCTTGGAATGACTTTTTTAATCTCTTATAACAGCTGAGGATGCCTCTGTGATATAATTAAATGTGTGTGTGTGTGTGTGTGTGTGTGTGTGTGTGTGTGTGTGTGTGTGTGTGTGTGTGTGTGTGTACTCACCTAATTGTACTCACCTAATTGTGCTTGCGGGGGTTGAGCTCTGGCTCTTTGGTCCCGCCTCTCAACCGTCAATCAACTGGTGTACAGATTCCTGAGCCTATTGGGCTCTATCATATCTACATTTGAAACTGTGAATGGAGTCAGCCTCCACCACATCACTTCCTAATGCATTCCATTTGCTAGCTACTCTGACACTGAAAAAGTTCTTTCTAACGTCTCTGTGGCTCATTTGGGTACTCAGCTTCCACCTGTGTCCCCTTGTTCGCGTCCCACCAGTGTTGAAAAGTTCGTCCTTGTTTACCC
Source organism: Procambarus clarkii (assembly GCF_040958095.1). Taxonomy (NCBI): domain Eukaryota; kingdom Metazoa; phylum Arthropoda; class Malacostraca; order Decapoda; family Cambaridae; genus Procambarus; species Procambarus clarkii. The sequence goes on along the minus strand of NC_091163.1, from coordinate 5,208,696 downwards.
GGTCGATTCCCCTGAGGATTTTGTAGGTTGTGATCATGTCCCCCCTTACTCTTCTGTCTTCCAGTGTCGTGAGGTGCATTTCCCGCAGCCTTTCCTCATAACTCATGCCTCTTAGTTCTGGGACTAGTCTAGTAGCATACCTTTGGACTTTTTCCAGCTTCGTCTTGTGCTTGACAAGGTACGGGCTCCATGCTGGGGCCGCATACTCCAGGATTGGTCTTACATATGTGGTGTACAAGATTCTGAATGATTCCTTACACAGGTTCCTGAACGCCGTTCTGATGTTAGCCAGCCTCGCATATGCCGCAGACGTTATTCTCTTTATGTGGGCTTCAGGAGACAGGTTTGGTGTGATATCAACTCCTAGATCTTTCTCTCTGTCTGTTTCATTAAGTACTTCATCTCCTATTCTGTATCCTGTGCCTGCCCTCCTGTTTCCACTGCCTAGTTTCATTACTTTGCATTTACTCGGGTTGAACTTCAACAGCCATTTGTTGGACCATTCACTCAGTCTATCCAGGTCATCTTGTAGCCTCCTACTATCATCCTCTGTTTCAATCCTCCTCATAATTTTTGCATCGTCGGCAAACATTGAGAGGAACGAATCTATACCCTCTGGGAGATCATTTACATATACCAGAAACAGTATAGGTCCGAGGACTGACCCCTGCGGGACTCCACTTGTGACGTCTCGCCAATCTGAGACTTCACCCCTTACACAGACTCGTTGTCTCCTGTTGCTTAGGTATTCCTCTATCCACCGGAGTACCTTCCCTCTCACTCCAGCCTGCATCTCCTGCAGCCTGCACTCCAGCCTGCATCTCCAGCCTGCATCTGTGTGTGTGTGTGTGTGTGTGTGTGTGTGTGTGTGTGTGTGTGTGTGTGTGTGTATTCCCCTAGTTGTGTTTGCGGGGGTTGAGCTCTGCTCTTTCGGCCCGCCTCTCAACTGTCAATCAATCAACTGTTACTAACTACTAATTTTTTTTCACACACGCACACACCCAGGAAGTGTGGCAAGAATAAGGATGTGTGTGTGTGTGTGTGTGTGTGTGTGTGTGTGTGTGTGTGTGTGTGTGTGTGTGTGTGTGTGTGTGTGTAATTACCTAAGTGTAGTTACAGGATGAGAGCTACGCTCGTGGTGTCCCGTCTTCCCAGCACTCTTTGTCATATAACGCTTTGAAACTACTGACGGTCTTGGCCTCCACCACCTTCTCCCCTAACTTGTTCCAACCGTCTACCACTCTGTTTGCGAAAGTGTACTTTCTAATGGGTTTTTTTTTTCGGCATCTTTGTTTAGTTATCTTAAATCTATGACCTTTTTTTTTTTTGAAGTTCCATGTTTCAAGAATTTTTCTTTGTCAATTTTTGTCGATTCACGTTACTAATTTGTAAGTAGTTTCTATGTCTTTGTTTGGTCATCTGGAGATAAGCGCCAGCTCCTAAGCCCCACCTTTCAAGTACTTTTAAGTTTAATAAAATAACTCTTCCATTAGTTTATCAGATGCTCATTTAAAAACTCCTCATTGAATTAGCGTTAACACCATCCTCATCTAATCTATTCCACATATTTACAACTCTTACATATTAATTTCTTTGTCGATTCCCCATTAGAATCTTATATATCACTATCATGTCCTCCCACATATACCTGATTTCCTGCAGTGTGGCAAGAGTTCAGTTCCACCGGTCTTTCCTCACAGTTCGGTCCCCTCAGCTCCGGCTATGAAGGATCCAGTGACTCCGCAACAGGAAAATACACAGCATATACAACCCTCCACGTATGTGTGATCCAGTGGCAACGATTGGGCAGGTTGTACAGTGTTGACCTCTTCACCAATGGCGCCTGACAGCTGGGTGGACAACGCTTCGGATTCGTAGTCCTGAAGTTCCGGGTTCGATCCCCGGCGGGGGCGGAGACAAATGGGCAAAATGTTTCTTTCACTCCGATGCCCCTGTTCACCTAGCAGTAAATAGGTACCTGGGAGTTAGACAGCTGCTACGGGCTGCTGCTTCCTGAGGGGTGTGTGTAACAAAAAGGAGGCCTGGTCGAGGACCGGGCCGCGGGGACACTAAGCCCCGAAATCATCTCAAGATAACCTCAAGAAGATAACCAATGCCAGCACACTAGTATATGCCTTCCTCCTCACGCAACACTCTCAGATAACTCACACTATTCTGCTCATCTTAGTTCACTAAGGCAGACATTAACCAAAGCCAAAGACATCAATCAGGACACAGAGAAATTACTGCATAAAACTGACCCATTAGATACTCTTAACTAATGGAAGATATCTAAACTGACCCATTAGAAACTCTTAACTAATGGAAGATATCTAAACTGACCCATTAGAAGCTCTTAACTAATGGAAGATATCTAAACTGACCCATTAGAAGCTCTTAACTAATGGAAGATATCTAAACTGACCCATTAGAAGCTCTTAACTAATGGAAGATATCTAAACTGACCCATTAGAAACTCTTAACTAATGGAAGATATCTAAACTGACCCATTAGAAACTCTTAACTAATGGAAGATATCTAAACTGACCCATTAGAAACTCTTAACTAATGGAAGATATCTAAACTGACCCATTAGAAACTCTTAACTAATGGGAGATATCTGAACGTGCATTAAGGAGTATCAGAGATACCCCTTTAATCTTTATCTCTGAAAGATATCTTTATTGCCTCCAAAAGAGATATCTTGCGAGACGAGCAATGCTAAAAAATTATATTAATTGGCAATTCACCCAATTTAGAAATTCATGAGACTAATACACTTAAAGAGGATTAAAGTAACTGGTGGCTCGGCTCATAAAAAATCCTCAAATGGGATTTTACGAGGTGTAGAAAAATCCTTCATGTGGATTAAGTTAATGGACATATTGCGAGGATTAAAAGAGCATTAACGCTGACTTGAGTCGAGAAATTATCCTTACGAAAGAGAGAGAGAGAGAGAGAGAGAGAGAGAGAGAGAGAGAGAGAGAGAGAGAGAGAGAGAGAGAGAGAGAGAGAAAGAGAGAGAGAGAGAGAGAGAGAGAGAGAGAGAGAGAGAGAGAGAGAGAAAGAGAGAGAGAGAGAGAGAGAGAGAGAGAGAGAGAGAGAGAGAGAGAGAGAGAGAGAGAGAGAGAGAGAGAAGAGAGAGAGAGAGAGAGAGAGAGAGAGAGAGAGAGAGAGAGAGAGAGAGAGAGAGAGAGAGAGAGAGAGAGAGAGAGAGAGAGAGAGAGAGACATTACATTTTTGCTATTCATTCACCGTTTCAAATTCCTCGTTTAATTTCACCAAATCCCAACTTCAATATATATAAAAAAAACTTCGGGGATTAATCTGAACAGAAAAAAATCTCCCAGGGATTAATTTACCTGTCTGTCTGTCTGTCTAGACAGGAAGGTTAGGTCATTACCTGGGGGGATTTACCTACAGATTAAGCATTCACCGACGACCCGATCTATGTGACTATGTACGCGTGGCCCCGGCAGGAATCATGCAGCCATCATAGCCGGCTTGATCCGGCCATCCCTCAGTCCCTATACCTGATTTGTCAGCGGTTTGTTTTCGTCGATTGTGGGGCGTAGCTAGCCAGCCATCACAGCCAGGTTGATCCGGTAAAACCCAGCTGACCTTGGGTACATTTTTTTTTTTGGTAACGCCCGTTCTCACTTCAGGTGATGGAGAATCAGTTTTACATAAGGAAGGAGCAACGTGATGGAGCATTGATGGTATGTAGAAGGAGGAGGAGGGGGCGTGGGTGACCCCCAGACCCTATCTCCAGGGGGGCCAGATTCACGAAGCAGTTACGCAAGCACTTACGAACCTGTACATCTTTTCTCAATCTTTGGCGGCTTTGTTTACAATTATTAAACAGTTAATGAGCTCCGAAGCACCAGGAGGCTGTTTATAACAATAACAACAGTTGATTGGCAAGTTTTCATGCTTGTAAACTGTTTAATAAATGTAACCAAAGCCGTCAAAGATTGAGGAAAGATGGACACGTTCGTAAGTGCTTGCGTAACTGCTTCGTGAATCCGGGTCGTGGTGAGAAGCGTGGGGGTGATAAGAGAGACGGAACATGATAAGAATTATATATTAACACGGAAGAATGTAAGAAAATAGAAGACAATAACTATGAAATAAAGTTGAGAATAAGAACGGGGAAATAAAGAGACAGCGATGAAAGTAGAATGAATAAAAACAGAACAATATAAGTAAACATTGATAATAAAGTTAAGAATTGGGAAAGATAAAGACAAAGGGAGGGGGGGGGACAGGTGTCCCATCCTCGTGCATAATGCCAACCACAACAGCCCGGGACTATAACATTTCATCCGGTTAATGTGTAAAGGGGGAGTCGAACCCTCTGCTCCTACTTAGCAAGCACCAGTCAAACGATCTTAACACTGTGCCGCAGCGCAAATTAATACCATAAGCGAGTGTCATCTCCCCACCCGCTGTTGTGGTTGGCAAAGTGCATAACATGTACCATTTGCACGGAATACCACTCAGTACTTCTGATACCCTGAATGACAGAGAAAGGTGGGGGGGGGGAGAGGGAGTTAAGTTAATGGGCCCCGTTAATTTTCTCCCTTATAGGCCTATAGTTTCTATATACCATTTACCCTTACTAGCACTCCTTCCCCCACTGGTAAACCCAGTAAACTCTGGCCAAAACTGCAAGTAAACTCCATGTATACTCGCAAGTATAAAGAGGGAGCGTGCACTCCAGTTGGCATAAAAATCCTAGTTACTTTTACAACAGCGCGGCGGCGAATGAATAATGCAGTTCTCGCTACACAAAACTGCTCCCGGAATGCATTTGGGGAACAAAACTGGCCTAATTAATATCTATTAACTTGAAGTTTGTGTTTTTATATATTATGATCCCCGGCATCCTTGTTTATATATATATATATATATATATATATATATATATATATATATATATATATATGACTAGTAACTGTGTCCTGCCTCACCATAAATTTATTATTTACATTTAAATAATAAATTTACATTTACATAATTATTTACATTTAAAATTCTGAAAATTAGTGTCTGACCAATCACATTTAAAGAGGATTTCATATCGGCCAACCAGGAACGATGAAGTCAGCCAGCCAATCAGTGAGCAGTGTTATGATGTCATCTGGCGAAATAGATCACAAGGATCACGGAAAACGGATCAGTGTGCGGCCAGCCATGGGAGGAGGAGGAGGGTGACGCCGGCCATGGCAGGAGTGACGCCAGCCATGGCAGGAGTGACGCCAGCCATGGCAGGAGTGACGCCAGCCATGGCAGGAGTGACGCCAACCATGGCAGCAATAGTCAAATTATCTCCAAAGTTGTCGGAGATACGAGACTTGTTATCTTGATCCAATGAATTAGTTGTTCTACCACAGACCAACAGCTCAACAACCCAGCATTGTAAACCAGCTTTACCACCAGCATGGTAAACCAGCTTTACCACCCAGCATGGTAAACCAGCTTTACCACCAGCATGGTAAACCAGCTTTACCACCCAGCCTGGTAAACCAGCTTTACCACCCAGCATGGTAAACCAGCTTTACCACCCAGCATGGTAAACCAGCTTTACCACCCAGCATGGTAAACCAGCTTTACCACCCAGCATGGTAAACCAGCTTTACCACCAGCATGGTAAACCAGCTTTACCACCAGCATGGTAAACCAGCTTTACCACCCAGCATGGTAAACCACCTTTACCACCCACAGACCTATTCCACTCCACACAACATAGTGGAACATTGACCACTCGGCCACAAAAGGGGATTCAAAAGCTTTTTTAAACGGGAAAAATTTTTAAATTGTCAAAAATTACAATTCAAATGAGCATATGCAGTATTCAGTCTGCTTTATGGTAAGTGATCCGCTGTTGTCCGTAGCCAGATATTGGCCACTCAACTTTCTACGGGCTCGCCATAGCCCGTGCTACTTGGAACTTTTTGTTCCCAGTAGCAAATCTTTAACAACAACATACAACTGTGGGAAGGGACGGGAATTGTCGAGGGAAAGCGCCAAGCCATTATGGTTATATAGCACTGGGAAGGGGACAGGATAAGGATTGGGGTTGGGATGGGAGGAAGGGAACGGTGCCCAATCACTTCCGGACGGTCGGGGATTGAACGCCGACCTGCATGAAGCGAGACCGTCGCTCTACCGTCTTAAGTGGTTGGGCTCTGTTGAGGTTATTAAAGTTCGTCTACGCTAAGCCACATAAATGTACATTGATGTATGTCAATGCACAAGTTTACGAACGTTAGACTGGTATATTGATGTAAGGGGAGGCTATCTTCTTGAGGTTATCTTGAGATGATTTCGGGACTTTTTAGTGTCCCCGCGGCCCGGTCCTCGACCAGGCCTCCACCCCCAGGAAGCAGCCCGTGACAGCTGACTAACACCCAGGTACCTATTTTACTGCTAGGTAACAGGGGCATAGGGTGAAAGAAACTCTGCCCATTGTTTCTCGCCAGCGCCTGGGATCGAACCCAGGACCACAGGATCAGAAGACCAGCGTGCTGTCCGCTCGGCCGACCGGCTCCCGAGGCTAGGGGAAAGCGATTGGGGCGTCAGGTTATACCTGGCCCACACGAGGTGAGGACAAACAGAGTATACCTGGAGTATACCTAGAGTATACTTGGAGTATAGTTATATATTGGAGTATACTTGAGACCCTGTAGTGGGTCCAAAAGAGCTACAGTTCCGGCAATACAGAAATATAGCCGGAACAACCCGGGCTGTGGTGGGTATGTGGGCCTGCGGGCCGCTCCAAGCAACAGCCTGGTGGACCAAACTCTCACAAGTCAAGCCTGGCCTCGGGCCGGGCTTGAGGAGTAGAAGAACTCCCAGAACCCCATCAACCAGGTATATGTGGCCCTGCGGGCTGCTCCAAGCAACAGCCTGGTGGACCAAACTCTCACAAGTCAAGCCTGGCCTCGGGTGGATACCTTAAACACCATATATATAACCAGTGGCTTCTTACCTGTAATAAGCAATACCTGATAATTACTTAATTTCGCTAAACAAAGGATAATTTTTACCTTGACGAATGTTAATTAATCGCTCACAAGAGCAATGATTAAATGTTTACAGTAATTATGGTTTCAAAATATTTCTATTCAACTGATTGGAAAAAAGGATGTAAAATTATTAAAAGTTGATTAATATATAGCCTCTCTCTCTCTCTCTCTCTCTCTCTCTCTCTCTCTCTCTCTCTCTCTCTCTCTCTCTCTCTCTCTCTCTCTCTCTCTCTCTCTCTCTCTCTCTCCTGCATACCTCGACACGCTAGATGGGAGAGAAATACCCGGAGGCTCGAACCTGTGGGGCCACGACCACCTACGGACGGCGAAAGGGAAGCAAGAGACCGGAGAAGTGTAGGTCCAGCTACTGAAACAAATAACAGGCCAACGCAAGTCCATTGTGTTGGGTGGTTTAGGGTGATTTCTGATATGTGGTACCTGCTTGATGGGGTTCTGGGAGTTCTACACCCCCCAAGGTTCGATGTTTTGTGTCGATCTCTCACTAATTTCTTTGTTGTTATCTGTGGACGTTCTAAATCATTTGATCAAGATTTTTCATAGGAGGAAAAGTAATTTCTGTTCCACGATTTCACTTATGGAGTGAAATATATTTGGCGTGCCCATCTCCATCACTATATTTGGCGTACCATCTCCATCACTATATTTGGCGTACCATCTCCATCACTATATTTGGAGTGCCCATCTCCATCACTATATTTGGCGTACCATCTCCATCACAAATATTTGGAGTGCCCATCTCCATCACTATATTTGGCGTACCATCTCCATCACAAATATTTGGAGTGCCCATCTCCATCACTATATTTGGCGTACCATCTCCATCACTATATTTGGAGTGCCCATCTCCATCACTATATTTGGCGTACCATCTCCATCACTCTATTTGGAGTGCCCATCTCCATCACTATATTTGGAGTGCCCATCTCCATCACTATATTTGGAGTCCCCATCTCCATCACTATATTTGGAGTCCCCATCTCCATCACTATATTTGGAGTGACCATCTCCATCAATTGACTCAGTAGTCAATTAATCACTCACTTCTCCCTTCAATCTACCCCTACCATCTACCCCTTCTACATCTGACTTACCCCCTATCTACATCTACCTTCCCTCTCTCTCTCCTCCTCCCCACTCCTCCCAGCGGCCTTATTCGTGAAATAATTTCTTATTTTTTTTAACTAAGACAAGAAAAGGCTTTACAGCTAAAATTTTATAAAAGGCATTCAATCTTTTTTTTTTTTTTACCTTTTGTTAAATGAAACTTGACGATTATAGGCTGGAGCGAGAGGCTTAACTGGCATGTAATAGGTATTTAGTGTGACTGTAATGGGCACGCAGTAATGGGTTACAAAAATGGGAGAGGGGAAATTTTGCAAGGTGATTAAGCCTGTTATTGGCGTCTAATGGGCATACGTCTTGCAAGACTGGCTGCAATGGAGAAATAATGGATGTGCAAGCGGCCTAATGGGCAAGAGACAGGTGTGTGAAATGGTCGTTTGTGTGCTGATGCGCATTAGGCCAATAATAGGAGTGAAGTGAGTTTGTAATTGGAAGAAGAATAATGGGTGTATAATGGGCAAGTATAAAGGGAAGTAATGGAGAGATAATTTATGAATGTATAATAGACAGGAGAGAGAGTAATGTGTCAATAATGAGTCTAAAGGGCCCCATAATGGGTGTAATGGGATTATAATGGATGTAATAGGGTTATAATCCACCAGTCTCCGTGGTGCAGTGGTAAGACACTCTCCTGGCGTTCCGCGAGCGCTATGTCATGGGTTCGTATCCTGGCCGGGGAGGATTTACTGGGCGCAATTCCTTAACTGTAGCCTCTGTTTAACGCAACAGTAAAATGTGTACTTGGTTGTAACAACGATTCTTCGCGGCGGGGATCGTATTCCAGGGACCATAGGATTAAGGACTTGCCCGAAACGCTACGCGTACTAGTGGCTCTACAAGAATGTAACAACTCTTGTATATATCTCAAAAAAAATAATAATGGGTGTAATAGGGATATAATGAGGTTATAATGGGTATAATAGGGTTAAAATGGGTGTAATGAGTGTAATGGGCTCATAATTGGCCGCTCCTAGCAACAGCCTGGTGGAAACAGAGAGAGAGAGAGCAGCCAAAGGAAGATAGACGCAATATATAGACAGACAAAACAAGTTGTTATATCTCAACACAACATGCAAGCCCGACGGCTGAGTGGACAGCGCTCGGGATTCGTAATCCTAGGGTCCGGGTACGATCCCCGGTGACGGTGGAAATAAATGGGCAGAGTTTCTTTCACCCTGATGCTCTTGTTACCTAGCAGTTATTAGGTACCTGGGAGTTAGACAGGTGTTACGGGCTGCTTCCTGGGAAGGGGGAGGGGGTTTCTGGGTGAAAAAAAGATGATTGACAGTTGAGGCGGGACCAAAGAGCCAGAGCTCAACCCCCGCAAGCACAACTAGGGGAGTACACCACAGTAGAACACACTTGCTTGATACCTGGTTGATGGGGTTCTGGGAGTTCTACTCCCCAAGCCCGGCCCGAGGCCAGGCTTGACTTGTGAGAGTTTGGTCCACCAGGCTGTTGCTTGGAGCGGCCCACAGGCCCACATACCCACCACAGCCCGGTTGGTCCGGCACTCCTTGGAGAAAACTGTCTAGTTTCCTCTTGAAGATGTCCACGGTTGTTCCGGCAATATTTCTTATGCTTGCTGGGAGGACGTTGAACAACCGCGGACCTCTGCTGTTTATACAGTGTTCTCTGATTGTGCCTATGGCACCTCTGCTCTTCACTGGTTCTATTCTGCATTTTCTTCCATATCGTTAACTCCAGTACGTTCTTATTTTACTGTGTAGATTTGGGACCTGACCCTCCAGTATCTTCCACGTGTAAATTATTTGGTATCTCTCTCGTCTCCTTTCTAGTGAGTACATTTGGAGAGCTTTGAGACGATCCCAATAATTTAGGTGCTTTATCACGTCTATGCGTGCCGTATATGTTCTCTGTATTCCCTCTATTTCAGCAATCTCTCCTGCTGAAATAGAGGGAATACAGAGAACATATACGGCACGCATAGAACATCACAACAGAATACCACAACAGAACACCACAACACAGCACCACAACACAGCACCACAACACAACACCACAACACAGCACCACAACACAACACCACAACACAGCACCACAACACAGCACCACAACACAGCACCACAACACAACACCACAACACAACACCACAACGCAGCACCACAACACAGCACCACAACACAGCACCACAACACAACACCACAACACAGCACCACAACACAGCACCACAACACAGCACCACAACACAACACCACAACACAGCACCACAACACAGCACCACAACACAGCACCACAACACAGCACCACAACACCACAACACAGCACCACAACACAGCACCACAACACAGCACCACAACACAACACCACAACACAACACAGCACCACAACACAGCACCACAACACAGCACCACAACACAACACCACAACACAACACCACAACACAACACCACAACACAGCACCACAACACAGCACCACAACACAGCACCACAACACAACACCACAACACAGCACCACAACACAACACCACAACACAGCACCACAACACAACACAACACCACAACACAACACCACAACACCACAACACAACACCACAACACAGCACCACAACACAGCACCACAACACAGCACCACAACACAACACCACAACACAACACCACAACACAGCACCACAACACAACACCACAACACAACACAACACAGCACCACAACACAACACCACAACACAGCAACACAACACAGCACCACAACACAACACCACAACACAACACCACAACACAACACCACAACACAGCACCACAACACAGCACCACAACACAGCAACACAACACAACACCACAACACAGCACCACAACACAGCACCACAACACAGCAACACAACACAGCACCACAACACAACACCACAACAGAGCACCACAACACAACACCACAACACAGCACCACAACACAACACCACAACACAGCACCACAACACAACACAACACCACAACACAGCACCACAACACAGCACCACAACACAACACCACAACACAGCAACACAACACAGCACCACACCACAACACCACAACACAACACCACAACACAGCACCACAACACAACACCACAACACAGCACCACAACACAACACCACAACACAGCACCACAACACAGCACCACAACACAACACCACAACACAGCAACACAACACAGCACCACACCACAACACAACACCACAACACAACACCACAACACAGCACCACAACACAACACCACAACACAGCACCACAACACAGCACCACAACACAACACCACAACACAGCACCACAACACAACACCACAACACAGCACCACAACACAGCACCACAACACAACACCACAACACAACACCACAACACAGCACCACAACACAGCACCACAACACAACACCACAACACAACACCACAACACAACACCACAACACAGCACCACAACACAGCACCACAACACAGCACCACAACACAACACCACAACACAGCACCACAACACAACACCACAACACAGCACCACAACACAACACAACACCACAACACAACACCACAACACAGCACCACAACACAGCACCACAACACAGCAACACAACACAGCACCACAACACAACACAACACCACAACACAACACCACAACACAGCACCACAACACAGCACCACAACACAACACCACAACACAGCACCACAACACAACACCACAACACAGCACCACAACACAGCACCACAACACAGCACCACAACACAGCAACACAACACAGCACCACAACACAACACCACAACACAACACCACAACACAGCACCACAACACAGCACCACAACACAGCACCACAACACAGCAACACAACACAGCACCACAACACAACACAACACAACACCACAACACAACACCACAACACAACACCACAACACAGCACCACAACACAGCACCACAACACAACACCACAACACAGCACCACAACACAACACCACAACACAGCACCACAACACAACACCACAACACAGCACCACAACACAACACCACAACACAGCACCACAACACAGCACCACAACACAACACCACAACACAGCAACACAACACAGCACCACACCACAACACCACAACACAACACCACAACACAGCACCACAACACAACACCACAACACAGCACCACAACACAACACCACAACACAGCACCACAACACAGCACCACAACACAACACCACAACACAGCAACACAACACAGCACCACACCACAACACCACAACACAACACCACAACACAGCACCACAACACAACACCACAACACAGCACCACAACACAGCACCACAACACAACACCACAACACAGCACCACAACACAACACCACAACACAGCACCACAACACAGCACCACAACACAACACCACAACACAACACCACAACACAGCACCACAACACAGCACCACAACACAACACCACAACACAACACCACAACACAACACCACAACACAGCACCACAACACAGCACCACAACACAGCACCACAACACAACACCACAACACAGCACCACAACACAACACCACAACACAGCACCACAACACAACACAACACCACAACACAACACCACAACACAGCACCACAACACAGCACCACAACACAGCAACACAACACAGCACCACAACACAACACAACACCACAACACAACACCACAACACAACACCACAACACAGCACCACAACACAGCACCACAACACAACACCACAACACAGCACCACAACACAACACCACAACACAGCACCACAACACAGCACCACAACACAGCACCACAACACAGCACCACAACACAGCACCACAACACAACACAACACCACAACACAGCACCACAACACAGCACCACAACACAGCACCACAACACAGCACCACAACACAGCACCACAACACAGCAACACAACACAGCACCACAACACAACACAACACAACACCACAACACAACACCACAACACAACACCACAACACAGCACCACAACACAGCACCACAACACAACACCACAACACAGCACCACAACACAGCACCACAACACAACACCACAACACAGCACCACAACACAGCACCACAACACAACACCACAACACAGCAACACAACACAGCACCACACCACAACACCACAACACAACACCACAACACAGCACCACAACACAACACCACAACACAGCACCACAACACAACACCACAACACAGCACCACAACACAGCACCACAACACAACACCACAACACAGCAACACAACACAGCACCACACCACAACACCACAACACAACACCACAACACAGCACCACAACACAACACCACAACACAGCACCACAACACAGCACCACAACACAACACCACAACACAGCACCACAACACAACACCACAACACAGCACCACAACACAGCACCACAACACAACACCACAACACAACACCACAACACAGCACCACAACACAGCACCACAACACAACACCACAACACAACACCACAACACAACACCACAACACAGCACCACAACACAGCACCACAGCACAGCACCACAACACAACACCACAACACAGCACCACAACACAACACCACAACACAGCACCACAACACAACACAACACCACAACACAACACCACAACACAGCACCACAACACAGCACCACAACACAGCAACACAACACAGCACCACAACACAACACAACACCACAACACAACACCACAACACAACACCACAACACAGCACCACAACACAGCACCACAACACAACACCACAACACAGCACCACAACACAACACCACAACACAGCACCACAACACAGCACCACAACACAGCACCACAACACAGCACCACAACACAGCACCACAACACAACACAACACCACAACACAGCACCACAACACAGCACCACAACACAGCACCACAACACAGCACCACAACACAGCACCACAACACAGCAACACAACACAGCACCACAACACAACACAACACAACACCACAACACAACACCACAACACAGCACCACAACACAGCACCACAACACAACACCACAACACAGCACCACAACACAACACCACAACACAGCACCACAACACAACACCACAACACAGCACCACAACACAACACCACAACACAGCACCACAACACAGCACCACAACACAGCACCACAACACCACAACACAGCACCACAACACAACACCACAACACAGCACCACAACACAGCACCACAACACAGCACCACAACACAGCACCACAACACAACACCACAACACAACACCACAACACAGCACCACAACACAGCACCACAACACAGCACCACAACACAGCACCACAACACAGCACCACAACACAACACCACAACACAGCACCACAACACAACACCACAACACAGCACCACAACACAGCACCACAACACAGCACCACAACACAGCACCACAACACAACACCACAACACAACACCACAACACAACACCACAACACAGCACCACAACACAGCACCACAACACAACACCACAACACAGCACCACAACACAGCACCACAACACAGCACCACAACACAGCACCACAACACAGCACCACAACACAACACCACAACACAGCACCACAACACAACACCACAACACAGCACCACAACACAGCACCACAACACAGCACCACAACACAGCACCACAACACAGCACCACAACACAGCACCACAACACAACACCACAACACAACACCACAACACAGCACCACAACACAGCACCACAACACAGCACCACAACACAGCACCACAACACAGCACCACAACACAGCACCACAACACAGCACCACAACACAGCACCACAACACAGCACCACAACACAACACCACAACACAACACCACAACACAACACCACAACACAGCACCACAACACAGCACCACAACACAACACCACAACACAACACCACAACACAACACCACAACACAGCACCACAACACAGCACCACAACACAGCACCACAACACAGCACCACAACACAGCACCACAACACAGCACCACAACACAGCACCACAACACAGCACCACAACACAGCACCACAACACAGCACCACAACACAACACCACAACACAGCACCACAACACAGCACCACAACACAGCACCACAACACAGCACCACAACACAGCACCACAACACAGCACCACAACACAGCACCACAACACAGCACCACAACACAACACCACAACACAGCACCACAACACAGCACCACAACACAGCACCACAACACAGCACCACAACACAACACCACAACACAGCACCACAACACAGCACCACAACACAGCACCACTACAGCCTCCCAGAACTACAGGACCTCGTGCATGCCACAGGAAAGACAACTTACGAGGAGTACTTAAGACAACGCAGATCAAAGTGAGCTTGAGCAACAGCAGCAGCAGAACAAGGACAGCAGGAGAGCAAGAACAGCAGCAGACACAGCAGCAGCAGCAGACACAGCAGCAGCAGCAGACACAGCAGCAGCAGCAGCAGCACGGGTGAACACTGAGGAGGAGAATCAATAAGGGAGGACGGTCCTGCAGTCATTATGGCTGTGTCTTCCTCCACAATCTTAAGATGACATCCCTCCCCCCCCCTCAACACTCTCACACTGCTCTCACTCTCACACTGCTCTCACTCTCACACTGCTCTCACTCTCACACTGCTCTCACTCTCACACTGCTCTCACTGCTCTTACTCTCACACTGCTCTCACTCTCACACTGCTCTCACTCTCACACTGCTCTCACTCTCACACTGCTCTTACTCTCACACTGCTCTCACTCTCACACTGCTCTTACTCTCACACTGCTCTCACTCTCACACTGCTCTCACTCTCACACTGCTCTCACTCTCACACTGCTCTCACTCTCACACTGCTCTCACTCTCACACTGCTCTTACTCTCACACTGCTCTCACTCTCACACTGCTCTCACTCTCACACTGCTCTCACTCTCACACTGCTCTTACTCTCACACTGCTCTCACTCTCACACTGCTCTTACTCTCACACTGCTCTCACTCTCACACTGCTCTCACTCTCACACTGCTCTCACTCTCACACTGCTCTCACTCTCACACTGCTCTTACTCTCACACTGCTCTCACTCTCACACTACTCTCACTCTCACACTGCTCTTACTCTCACACTGCTCTCACTCTCACACTGCTCTCACTCTCACACTGCTCTCACTCTCACACTGCTCTCACTCTCACACTGCTCTCACTCTCACACTGCTCTCACTCTCACACTGCTCTCACTCTCACACTGCTCTTACTCTCACACTGCTCTCACTCTCACACTGCTCTCACTCTCACACTGCTCTCACTCTCACACTGCTCTTACTCTCACACTGCTCTCACTCTCACACTGCTCTCACTCTCACACTGCTCTCACTCTCACACTGCTCTCACTCTCACACTGCTGTTACTCTCACACAGCTCTTACTCTCACACTGCTCTTACTCTCACACTGCTCTCACTCTCACACTGCTCTCACTCTCACACAGCTCTTACTCTCACACTGCTCTCACTCTCACACTGCTCTCACTCTCACACAGCTCTTACTCTCACACTGCTCTCACTCTCACACTGCTCTCACTCTCACACTGCTCTCACTCTCACACTGCTCTCACTCTCACACTGCTCTCACTCTCACACTGTTCTCACTCTCACACTGCTCTCACTCTCACACAGCTCTTACTCTCACACTGCTCTCACTCTCACACTGCTCTCACTCTCACACTGCTCTCACTCTCACACTGCTCTCACTCTCACACTGCTCTTACTCTCACACTGCTCTCACTCTCACACTGCTCTCACTCTCACACAGCTCTCACTCTCTCACAGCAGTGTCTCCCTCCGACACCACCAGGAGCCACCAGGCATTTACACAACCACTTACGAAACCTGTGCATCTTTCCGTAACCCCAAAGACCTTGTTTAGACTTAACGAGCAGTTTATGAGCCCCGAAGCACTCTGAGGTTGTTTACAACAAGAGTGAACTTCGGTTGTCAAATTTCGAAGGTTGTAAACTGTTTACTACATGTAAACAGAGACTCTTGGGGGTACAGACTCTTGGGGTACAGACTCTTGGGGTACAGAGACTCTTTGGATACAGAGACTCTTGGGGGTACAGACTCTTGGGGTACAGACTCTTGGGGTACAGAGACTCTTGGGGTAAAGACTCTTGGGGAACAGACTCTTGGGGTACAGACTCTTGGGGGTAAAGACTCTTGGGGTACAGCGAATCTTGGGGTAAAGACTCTTGGGGTACAGACTCTTAGGGTACAGACTCTTGGGGTCCAGACTCTTGGGGTTCAGACTCTTGGGGTACAGACTCTTGGGGTACAGACTCTTGGGGTTCAGACTCTTGGGGTCCAGACTCTTGGGGTTCAGACTCTTGGGGTACAGACTCTTGGGGTACCTGGTTGATGGGGTTCTGGTTGATGGGGTTCTGGGAGTTCTTCTACTCCCCAAGCCCGGCCCGAGGCCAGGCTCGACTTGTGAGAGTTTGGTCCACCAGGCTGTTGCTTGGAGCGGCCCGCAGGGCCACGTACCCACCACAGCCCGGCTGATCCGGAACTTCTCTTAGAAAACCGTCCAGTTTTCTCTTGAAGATGTCCACGGTTGTTCCGGCAATATTTCTTATGCTCGCTGGGAGGACGTTGAACAACCGCGGACCCCTGATGTTTATACAGTGCTCTCTGATTGTGCCTATGACACCTCTGCTCTTCACAGGTTCAATCTTGCATTTTCTTCCATATCGTTCACTCCAGTACGTTGTTATTTTACTGTGTAGATTTGGGACCTGACCCTCCAGTATTTTCCAGGTGTATATTATTTGGTATCTCTCTCGTCTCCTTTCTAGAGAGTACATTTGGAGAGCTTTGAGACGATCCCAATAATTTAGGTGTTTTATCTCGTCTATGCGTGCCGTATATGTTCTCTGTATTCCCTCTATTTCAGCAATCTCTCCTGCTCTGAAGGGGGAAGTGAGTACTGAGCAGTACTCGAGACGGGACAGCACAAGTGACTTGAAGAGTACAACCATTGTGATGGGATCCCTGGATTTGAAAGTTCTCGTAATCCATCCGATCATTTTTCTGGCTGACGCGATATTTGCTTGGTTATGCTCCCTAAACGTTAGATCGTCGGACATCATTATTCCCAAATCCTTGACATGCTGTTTTCCTACTATGGGAAGATTCGATTGTGTTTTGTACCCTGTATTATGTTTCAGATCCTCATTTTTGCCGTACCTGAGTACCTGAAATTTATCACTGTTAAACATCATGTTATTTTCTGCTGCCCAATCAAAAACTTTGTTGACATCTGCTTGTAGTTTTTCAATGTCTTCAGCAGAGGTAATTTTCATGCTGATTTTTGTGTCATCTGCAAAGGACGACACGAAGCTGTGGCGTGTATTTTTGTCTATATCAGATATGAGAATAAGGAACAGTAGCGGTGCAAGGACTGTACCTTGAGGTACAGAGCTTTTAACATCGCTTGGACTCGATTTTATCTGATTGACTGTTACTCTTTGTGTTCTGTTCGACAGGAAATTGAGTATCCAGCGTCCTACTTTTCCAGTTATTCCCATTGACCTCATTTTGTGAGCTATCACCCCATGGTCACATTTGTCGAACGCCTTTGCAAAGTCTGTGTATACAACATCTGCATTTTGCTTTTCTTCTAGGGCTTCTGTGATTTTGTCATAGTGGTTGAGTAACTGTGACAGACAGGATCTTCCCGCTCTAAATCCATGTTGTCCTGGATTGTGCAATTCATTGTTTTCCATAAAACTAGAAATTTGATTCCTAATCACTCTTTCAAACACTTTTATTATGTGTGATGTTAGTGCAACTGGCCTATAATTTTTTGCCAAGGCTTTACTCCCCCCCTTGTGCAACGGAGCTATATCTGCAGATTTAAGTGCTGCTGGTATCTCCCCTGTATCCAGGCTCTTTCTCCATATTACGCTGAGTGCTCTCGCTACTGGTACTTTACATTTCTTTATGAATATTGAATTCCATGAGTCAGGCCCAGGAGCTGAGTGCATAGGCATATTATCAATTTCTCTTTCAAAGTCTTCCGAGTTTGTGGTAATATCCGTTATATTATCTGCAGCTTGAATGTCATTCATAAAGAAGCTGTCTGGGTCATCAACTTTCATGTTGTTTATTGGTGTGCTAAACATAGCCTCATACTGGCTTCTTAGAATTTCACTAATCTCTTTGTTGTCCTCTGTGTACGTACCTTCATAGGTACATAGGGGTACAGACTCTTGGGGTTCAGACTCTTGGGGTACAGACTCTTGGGGTACAGACTCTTGGGATTCAGACTCTTGGGGTACAGAGACTCTTTGGATACAGAGACTCTTGGGGGTACAGACTCTTGGGGTACAGACTCTTGGGGGTACAGACTCTTGGGGGTACAGACTCTTGGGGGGTACAGACTCTTGGGGGGTACAGACTCTTGGGGGTACAGACTCTTGGGGTACAAAGACTCTTGGGGTACAGAGACTCTTTGGATACAGAGACTCTTGGGGGTACAGACTCTTGGGGTACAGACTCTTGGGGGGTACTGACTCTTGGGGGTACAGACTCTTGGGGTACAGACTCTTGGGGGGTACTGACTCTTGGGGTCCAGAGACTCTTGGGGGTACAGACTCTTGGGGTACAGACTCTTGGGGGGTACTGACTCTTGGGGTCCAGAGACTCTTGGGGGTACAGACTCTTGGGGTACAAAGACTCTTGGGGTACAGAGACTCTTGGGGGTACAGAGACTCTTGGGGTACAGACTCTTGGGGTACAGACTCTTGGGGTACAGACTCTTGGGGTACAGACTCTTGGGGTACAGTCTCTTGGGGTACAGACTCTTGGGGTACAGACTCTTGGGGTACAGACTCTTGGGGTACAGAGACTCTTGGGGTACAGACTCTTGGGGTACAGACTCTTGGGGTACAGACTCTTGGGGTACAGACTCTTGGGGTACAGAGACTCTTGGGGTACAGACTCTTGGGGTACAGACTCTTGGGGTACAGAGACTCTTGGGGTACAGACTCTTGGGGTACAGACTCTTGGGGTACAGAGACTCTTGGGGTACAGACTCTTGGGATACAGACTCTTGGGGTACAGACTCTTGGGGTACAGAGACTCTTGGGGTACAGACTCTTGGGGTACAGACTCTTGGGGTACAGACTCTTGGGGTACAGAGACTCTTGGGGTACAGACTCTTGGGGTACAGACTCTTGGGGTACAGAGACTCTTGGGGTACAGACTCTTGGGGTACAGACTCTTGGGGTACAGACTCTTGGGGTACAGACTCTTGGGGTACAGAGACTCTTGGGGTACAGACTCTTGGGGTACAGACTCTTGGGGTACAGACTCTTGGGGTACAGACTCTTGGGGTACAGACTCTTGGGGTACAGACTCTTGGGGTACAGACTCTTGGGGTACAGAGACTCTTGGGGTACAGACTCTTGGGGTACAGACTCTTGGGGTACAGACTCTTGGGGTACAGAGACTCTTGGGGTACAGACTCTTGGGGGTACAGACTCTTGGGGTACAGACTCTTGGGGTACAGAGACTCTTGGGGTAC
Organism: Procambarus clarkii; assembly: GCF_040958095.1. Lineage (NCBI taxonomy): Eukaryota > Metazoa > Arthropoda > Malacostraca > Decapoda > Cambaridae > Procambarus > Procambarus clarkii. The sequence continues at coordinate 5,187,970 of NC_091163.1, read as the reverse complement.
AGACTCTTGGGGTACAGACTCTTGGGGTACAGAGACTCTTGGGGTACAGACTCTTGGGGTACAGACTCTTGGGGTACAGACTCTTGGGGTACAGAAATTGTAACTTTACTCAAGTTGTATTATGATTTGTTTACTGCCCAGACACTTGGACTGGTCGGTAGAGCGACGGCCTCGCCTCTTGCTGGGTCAAGCTCTGAGGTCAAGCTGAAAATCCTGAGACTGTAATGACCCAACCACCCAATCGGAAGCTAACGAGACGACGACGTATCGCTCCCTCCTGGACCATTATCAAGTGATAATGTCCACTTGATAATAGACATTATCAAGTCCTTTATCAAGTCCTTTATCAAGTCCTTTATCAAGTCCATTAATCCACTTGATAAATGGTCCAGGTCGGACTGAAACGTCGTCGTTTGATCATCTTGTGAGTGGTGGTTGGGTCATTATGTCTTCAGCCCCGTTATTGTGACTCATCGTCTGCCACTGAGATTGTCTCGGTAATTAATCTAGAACCGGATACTTCCTTTCCTTGGAGACGTCACTCAACACGTCACTCGTGGAGACGTCACTCAACACGTCACTCGTGGAGACGTCACTCAACACGTCACTCGTGGAGACGTCACTCAAGACGTCACTCATGGAGACGTCACTCAACACGTCACTCGTGGAGACGTCACTCAACACGTCACTCGTGGAGACGTCACTCAACACGTCACTCATGGAGACGTCACTCAACACGTCACTCGTGGAGACGTCACTCATGGAGACGTCACTCAACACGTCACTCGTGGAGACGTCACTCAACACGTCACTCGTGGAGACGTCACTCAACACGTCACTCGTGGAGACGTCACTCAACACGTCACTCGTGGAGACGTCACTCAACACGTCACTCGTGGAGACGTCACTCATGGAGACGTCACTCAACACGTCACTCGTGGAGACGTCACTCAACACGTCACTCATGGAGACGTCACTCAACACGTCACTCGTGGAGACGTCACTCAACACGTCACTCGTGGAGACGTCACTCATGGAGACGTCACTCAACACGTCACTCGTGGAGACGTTACTCAACACGTCACTCATGGAGACGTCACTCAACACGTCACTCAACACGTCACTCGTGGAGACGTCACTCAACACGTCACTCATGGAGACGTCACTCAACACGTCACTCGTGGAGACGTCACTCATGGAGACGTCACTCAACACGTCACTCGTGGAGACGTCACTCAACACGTCACTCGTGGAGACGTCACTCAACACGTCACTCGTGGAGACGTCACTCAACACGTCACTCAACACGTCACTCATGGAGACGTCACTCAACACGTCACTCGTGGAGACGTCACTCATGGAGACGTCACTCAACACGTCACTCGTGGAGACGTCACTCATGGAGACGTCACTCAACACGTCACTCGTGGAGACGTCACTCAACACGTCACTCGTGGAGACGTCACTCAACACGTCACTCGTGGAGACGTCACTCAACACGTCACTCGTGGAGACGTCACTCATGGAGACGTCACTCAACACGTCACTCGTGGAGACGTCACTCATGGAGACGTCACTCAACACGTCACTCGTGGAGACGTCACTCAACACGTCACTCGTGGAGACGTCACTCAACACGTCAATCGTGGAGACGTCACTCAACACGTCACTCATGGAGACGTCACTCGTGGAGACGTCACTCAACACGTCACTCATGGAGACGTCACTCAACACGTCACTCATGGAGACGTCACTCAACACGTCACTCATGGAGACGTCACTCAACACGTCACTCATGGAGACGTCACTCAACACGTCACTCGTGGAGACGTCACTCATGGAGACGTCACTCAACACGTCACTCATGGAGACGTCACTCAACACGTCACTCGTGGAGACGTCACTCAACACGTCACTCATGGAGACGTCACTCATGGAGACGTCACTCAACACGTCACTCATGGAGACGTCACTCAACACGTCACTCATGGAGACGTCACTCAACACGTCACTCGTGGAGACGTCACTCAACACGTCACTCAACACGTCACTCATGGAGACGTCACTCAACACGTCACTCGTGGAGACGTCACTCAACACGTCACTCATGGAGACGTCACTCAACACGTCACTCGTGGAGACGTCACTCAACACGTCACTCATGGAGACGTCACTCAACACGTCACTCATGGAGACGTCACTCAACACGTCACTCGTGGAGACGTCACTCAACACGTCACTCATGGAGACGTCACTCAACACGTCACTCGTGGAGACGTCACTCAACACGTCACTCGTGGAGACGTCACTCAACACGTCACTCATGGAGACGTCACTCAACACGTCACTCATGGAGACGTCACTCAACACGTCACTCGTGGAGACGTCACTCAACACGTCACTCATGGAGACGTCACTCAACACGTCACTCGTGGAGACGTCACTCAACACGTCACTCATGGAGACGTCACTCAACACGTCACTCATGGAGACGTCACTCAACACGTCACTCATGGAGACGTCACTCAACACGTCACTCATGGAGACGTCACTTAAGACGGGGACAAACAATTACAAACATCGAAGCACGAAATCAAACTCAAACAAGAAACAATAAAACACACATGCAACAAATCAATGCAAAACAAATCAACGTGAAACAAACACAGCAAAACAAACAAATCAACGTGAAACAAACACAGCAAAACAAACAAATCAACGTGAAACAAACACAGCAAAACAAACAAATCAACGGGAAACAAACACAGCAAAACAAACAAATCAACGTGAAACAAACACAGCAAAACAAACAAATCAACGGGAAACAAACACAGCAAAACAAACAAATCAACGTGAAACAAACACAGCAAAACAAACAAATCAACGGGAAACAAACACAGCAAAAGAAACAAATCAACGTGAAACAAACACAGCAAAACAAACAAATCAACGTGAAATAAAGCCACGTAAAAAGCACTATCAAGATCAACTAAGATTATAAATCAAAGCAAAGCAGAAAATAAAGACGCTGACCTAACAAGAAACAAGCAAATTAAAGCCATCGGGACCAGCTGGTCGAACATAAACAAACCGCTCAATTAAGAGCCCACGTGATCACTAACCACCTACGTTAACAACCCAATTCAATCACACACACACGCACAAACCACCAACATAAATCGGTCATTGAAACACACCCCCCCCCCATTAACCCCCCCCTCCAAAAAACTCCAAAGATCACAACACCTATAATTCTGGTAATGGGTTAATCCATTCTCCTCCCCCTCGTCAACTCCCCTATCATCCTCTCCCCCTCCTCCTTTCCACCACAGTAGGGAGTATGGTGGTAAAAGAGAGAGAGAGAGAGAGAGAGAGAGAGAGAGAGAGAGAGAGAGAGAGGGAGAGAGAGAGAGAGAGACAGTCAAGAAACTCGATTTTTTTCTTCAAGTTCAACTTTTAATAGAGCAATAATAGAATTTGTATACTTGCTGTGAGGCTATTGAACAGCCGTGGTGACATGACTACAACAGGGCGTAAAGCTGGTGACATGACTACATCAGGGCGTAAAGCTGGTGACATGACTACATCATGGCGTAAAGCTGGTGACATGACTACATCAGGGTGTAAAGCTGGTGACATGACTACATCAGAGTGTAAACCTGGTGACATGACTACATCATGGCGTAAACCTGGTGACATGACTACATCAGGGTGTAAAGCTGGTGACATGACTACATCATGGCGTAAAGCTGGTGACATGACTACATCAGGGTGTAAACCTGGTGACATGACTACAACAGGGCGTAAAGCTGGTGACATGACTACATCAGGGCGTAAAGCTGGTGACATGACTACATCAGGGTGTAAAGCTGGTGACATGACTACATCAGGGCGTAAAGCTGGTGACATGACTACATCAGGGCGAAAAGCTGGTGACATGACTACATCAGGGTGTAAACCTGGTGACATGACTACATCAGGGTGTAAACCTGGTGACATGACTACATCAGGGTGTAAACATGGTGACATGACTACATCAGGGTGTAAACCTGGTGACATGACTACATCAGGGTGTAAACCTGGTGACATGACTACATCAGGGTGTAAATCTGGTGACATGACTACATCAGGGTGTAAACCTGGTGACATGACTACATCAGGGTGTAAACCTGGTGACATGACTACATCAGGGTGTAAAGCTGGTGACATGACTACATCAGGGTGTAAACCTGGTGACATGACTACATCAGGGTGTAAACCTGGTGACATGACTACATCAGGGTGTAAACCTGGTGACATGACTACATCAGGGTGTAAAGCTGGTGACATGACTACATCAGGGTGTAAACCTGGTGACATGACTACATCAGGGTGTAAAGCTGGTGACATGACTACATCAGGGTGTAAACCTGGTGACATGACTACATCAGGGTGTAAACCTGGTGACATGACTACATCAGGGTGTAAACCTGGTGACATGACTACATCAGGGTGTAAAGCTGGTGACATGACTACATCAGGGTGTAAACCTGGTGACATGACTACATCAGGGTGTAAACCTGGTGACATGACTACATCAGGGTGTAAACCTGGTGACATGACAACATCAGGGTGTAAAGCTGGTGACATGACTACATCAGGGTGTAAACCTGGTGACATGACTACATCAGGGTGTAAACCTGGTGACATGACAACATCAGGGTGTAAAGCTGGTGACATGACTACATCAGGGTGTAAACCTGGTGACATGACAACATCAGGGTGTAAAGCTGGTGACATGACTACATCAGGGCGTAAAGCTGGTGACATGACTACAACAGGGCGTAAAGCTGGTGACATGACTACATCAGGGCGTAAAGCTGGTGACATGACTACATCAGGGCGTAAAGCTGGTGACATGACTACATCAGGGCGTAAAGCTGGTGACATGACTACATCAGGGCGTAAAGCTGGTGACATGACTACATCAGGGTGTAAACCTGGTGACATGACTACATCAGGGTGTAAACCTGGTGACATGACTACATCAGGGTGTAAACCTGGTGACATGACTACATCAGGGTGTAAACCTGGTGACATGACTACATCAGGGTGTAAACCTGGTGACATGACTACATCAGGGTGTAAACCTGGTGACATGACTACATCAGGGTGTAAACCTGGTGACATGACTACATCAGGGTGTAAACCTGGTGACATGACTACATCAGGGTGTAAAGCTGGTGACATGACTACATCAGGGTGTAAACCTGGTGACATGACTACATCAGGGTGTAAACCTGGTGACATGACTACATCAGGGTGTAAACCTGGTGACATGACTACATCAGGGTGTAAAGCTGGTGACATGACTACATCAGGGTGTAAACCTGGTGACATGACTACATCAGGGTGTAAACCTGGTGACATGACTACATCAGGGTGTAAACCTGGTGACATGACTACATCAGGGTGTAAAGCTGGTGACATGACTACATCAGGGTGTAAACCTGGTGACATGACTACATCAGGGTGTAAACCTGGTGACATGACTACATCAGGGTGTAAACCTGGTGACATGACAACATCAGGGTGTAAAGCTGGTGACATGACTACATCAGGGTGTAAACCTGGTGACATGACTACATCAGGGTGTAAACCTGGTGACATGACAACATCAGGGTGTAAAGCTGGTGACATGACTACATCAGGGAGTAAACCTGGTGACATGACTACATCAGGGCGTAAAGCTGGTGACATGACTACATCAGGGTGTAAACCTGGTGACATGACTACATCAGGGCGTAAAGCTGGTGACATGACTACATCAGGGCGTAAACCTGGTGACATGACTACATCAGGGTGTAAACCTGGTGACATGACTACATCAGGGTGTAAACCTGGTGACATGACTACATCAGGGCGTAAAGCTGGTGACATGACTACATCAGGGCGTAAAGCTGGTGACATGACTACATCAGGGTGTAAACCTGGTGACATGACTACATCAGGGTGTAAAGCTGGTGACATGACTACATCAGGGCGTAAAGCTGGTGACATGACTACATCAGGGTGTAAACCTGGTGACATGACTACATCAGGGTGTAAACCTGGTGACATGACTACATCAGGGTGTAAACCTGGTGACATGACTACATCAGGGCGTAAAGCTGGTGACATGACTACATCAGGGCGTAAAGCTAGTGGCATGACCAACACCCGAACATAAAGCTGGTGACATGACCAACATCCGAACATAAAGCCTGGAGCGTCCAGAGTAATAAAATTCGAACACAAAACATACATGAAAAGTTCGAAAAACTATTTGGTTTATTTCTTCATTCGTCACAGTGAAGAGAAAGTTTTTCCATCACAGTACACAAACTGTGTAGGTGGGTGACACTGTAGCCACGTGTAGGTGGGTGACACTGTAGCCACGTGTAGGTGGGTGACACTGTAGCCACGTGTAGGTGGGTGACACTGTAGCCACGTGTAGGTGGGTGACACTGTAGCCACGTGTAGGTGGGTGACACTGTAGCCACGTGTAGGTGGGTGACACTGTAGCCACGTGTAGGTGGGTGACACTGTAGCCATGTGTAGGTGGGTGACACTGTAGCCACGTGTAGGTGGGTGACACTGTAGCCACGTGTAGGTGGGTGACACTGTAGCCATGTGTAGGTGGGTGACACTGTAGCCACGTGTAGGTGGGTGACACTGTAGCCACGTGTAGGTGGGTGACACTGTAGCCACGTGTAGGTGGGTGACACTGTAGCCACGTGTAGGTGGGTGACACTGTAGCCACGTGTAGGTGGGTGACACTGTAGCCACGTGTAGGTGGGTGACACTGTAGCCATGTGTAGGTGGGTGACACTGTAGCCACGTGTAGGTGGGTGACACTGTAGCCACGTGTAGGTGGGTGACACTGTAGCCATGTGTAGGTGGGTGACACTGTAGCCACGTGTAGGTGGGTGACACTGTAGCCACGTGTAGGTGGGTGACACTGTAGCCACGTGTAGGTGGGTGACACTGTAGCCACGTGTAGGTGGGTGACACTGTAGCCACGTGTAGGTGGGTGACACTGTAGCCACGTGTAGGTGGGTGACACTGTAGCCACGTGTAGGTGGGTGACACTGTAGCCACGTGTAGGTGGGTGACACTGTAGCCACGTGTAGGTGGGTGACACTGTAGCCACGTGTAGGTGGGTGACACTGTAGCCACGTGTAGGTGGGTGACACTGTAGCCACGTGTAGGTGGGTGACACTGTAGCCACGTGTAGGTGGGTGACACTGTAGCCACGTGTAGGTGGGTGACACTGTAGCTATGAGTAGGTGGGTGACACTGTAGCCACGTGTAGGTGGGTGACACTGTAGCCACGTGTAGGTGGGTGACACTGTAGCCACGTGTAGGTGGGTGACACTGTAGCCACGTGTAGGTGGGTGACACTGTAGCCACGTGTAGGTGGGTGACACTGTAGCTATGAGTAGGTGGGTGACACTGTAGCCACGTGTAGGTGGGTGACACTGTAGCTATGTGTAGGTGGGTGACACTGTAGCCACGTGTAGGTGGGTGACACTGTAGCTATGTGTAGGTGGGTGACACTGTAGCCACGTGTAGGTGGGTGACACTGTAGCTATGAGTAGGTGGGTGACACTGTAGCCACGTGTAGGTGGGTGACACTGTAGCCACGTGTAGGTGGGTGACACTGTAGCCACGTGTAGGTGGATGACACTGTAGCCACGTGTAGGTGGGTGACACTGTAGCCACGTGTAGGTGGGTGACACTGTAGCTATGTGTTGGTGGGTGACACTATAGCCACGTGTAGGTGGGTGACACTGTAGCCACGTGTAGGTGGGTGACACTGTAGCCACGTGTAGGTGGATGACACTGTAGCCACGTGTAGGTGGGTGACACTGTAGCCACGTGTAGGTGGGTGACACTGTAGCCACGTGTAGGTGGATGACACTGTAGCCACGTGTAGGTGGGTGACACTGTAGCCACGTGTAGGTGGGTGACACTGTAGCCACGTGTAGGTGGGTGACACTGTAGCCACGTGTAGGTGGGTGACACTGTAGCCACGTGTAGGTGGGTGACACTGTAGCCACGTGTAGGTGGGTGACACTGTAGCCACGTGTAGGTGGGTGACACTGTAGCCACGTGTAGGTGGGTGACACTGTAGCCACGTGTAGGTGGGTGACACTGTAGCCACGTGTAGGTGGGTGACACTGTAGCCATGAGTAGGTGGGTGACACTGTAGCTATGTGTAGGTGGGTGACACTGTAGCCACGTGTAGGTGGGTGACACTGTAGCCACGTGTAGGTGGGTGACACTGTAGCCACGTGTAGGTGGGTGACACTGTAGCCATGAGTAGGTGGGTGACACTGTAGCCACGTGTAGGTGGGTGACACTGTAGCCACGTGTAGGTGGGTGACACTCTAGCCATGAGTAGGTGGGTGACACTGTAGCCATGAGTAGGTGGGTGACACTGTAGCCACGTGTAGGTGGGTGACACTGTAGCCACGTGTAGGTGGGTGACACTGTAGCCACGTGTAGGTGGGTGACACTGTAGCCACGTGTAGGTGGATGACACTGTAGCCACATGTAGGTGGGTGACACTGTAGCCACGTGTAGGTGGATGACACTGTAGTTGTGCACCATTCCTTCCCACCGTCCCGCCCCCATATCCTTAACCTAACCTTCCCAGTGCTATATAGTCATAATGGCTTGGCGCTTTCCCCTGTAAATTTCCCTCCCTCATAAATCGTAACTTTTTTTTACATTTAATAAACAGTTTTTGAGTTCCAAACGCCTACGATGTTGTTTACAACAATATGAACCATGTATTTCGAGTTTCCAAACTCGAAGACATGATTAAGGAAAGATGCAGCGGTTTCGTAAGCGCTTGCGTAAACTTGGGTAACTTGAGGTGACCTGAGATGGGTAATTTGGCCACTGGAAGGCGTCACTGTTGGACAAAATGCTTCCCTTGGCCACTGGAAGGCGTCACTGTTGGGCAAAATGCTTCCCTTGGCCACTGGAAGGCGTCACTGTTGGACAAAATGCTTCCCTTGGCCACTGGAAGGCGTCACTGTTGGACAAAATGCTTCCCTTGGCCACTGGAAGGCGTCACTGTTGGACATAATGCTTCCCTTGGCCACTGGAAGGCGTCACTGTTGGACAAAATGCTTCCCTTGGCCACTGGAAGGCGTCACTGTTGGACATAATGCTTCCCTTGGCCACTGGAAGGCGTCACTGTTGGACAAAATGCTTCCCTTGGCCACTGGAAGGCGTCACTGTTGGACAAAATGCTTCCCTTGGCCACTGGAAGGCGTCACTGTTGGACAAAATGCTTCCCTTGGCCACTGGAAGGCGTCACTGATGGACAAAATGCTTCCCTTGGCCACTGGAAGGCGTCACTGTTGGACAAAATGCTTCCCTTGGCCACTGGAAACACCTTGTTGATATCTCTCATTTTTCTGTCTGTCACGAAGGCAATTTTCTTATCTATTTTGGTGTCGTCTGGGGAGTGAGGAAGACACCCAATGTGGCTTGTGTTCTTGTTGATGTCTTGCGTCTGGATGGGTGACCGTGCCTGGACCGTACATGGACCGTGCCTGGGCCGTGCCTGGGCCGTGCCTGGACCGTGTCTGGACCGTGTCTAGGCCGTGCCTGGGCCGTGCCTGGACCGTGCCTGGACCGTGCCTGGGCCGTGTCTGGACCGTGCCTGGGCCGTGCCTGGACCGTGTCTGGGCCGTGCCTGGACCGTGTCTGGACCGTGTCTAGACCGTGCCTGGGCCGTGCCTGGACCGTACCTGGACCGTGCCTGGGCCGTGCCTGGACCGTGCCTGGGCCGTGCCTGGACCGTGCCTGGACCGTGCCTGGGCCGTGCCTGGACCGTGCCTGGGCCGTGCCTGGACCGTGCCTGGGCCGTGCCTGGACCGTGCCTGGGCCGTGCCTGGGCCGTGCCTGGGCCGTGCCTGGGCCGTGCCTGGACCGTGCCTGGACCGTGCCTGGACCGTGCCTGGGCCGTGCCTGGACCGTGCCTGGACCGTACCTGGACAGTGCCTGGGCCGTGCCTGGACCGTGCCTGGGCCGTGCCTGGACCGTGCCTGGGCCGTGTCTAGACCGTGCCTGGGCCGTGCCTGGACCGTGCCTGGACCGTACCTGGACAGTGCCTGGACCGTGTCTGGGCCGTGCCTGGACCGTGCCTGGACCGTGTCTGGACCGTGTCTAGACCGTGCCTGGGCCGTGCCTGGACCGTACCTGGACCGTGCCTGGACCGTGCCTGGACCGTGCCTGGACCGTGCCTGGGCCGTGCCTGGGCCGTGCCTGGACCGTACCTGGACAGTGCCTGGGCCGTGCCTGGACAGTGCCTGGGCCGTGCCTGGACCGTGCCTGGGCCGTGCCTGGACCGTGCCTCGTGGAACTCACCGTACTGGAGTTCATCTCATATCTGCCACTTTACTAAAATCATCACGAGAACTTACTCAATTGTAAATGTACAACCATTTACGAATGTAATTGGTTGTTAAGGCAATTACGAAAGGCAAGATCTTCCTGTTCTAAAGCCATACTGACCTTCGTTGTATAGCATAATACTATCTATAACGAATTAGTAAATTCCCTTCATGTTATCTTGGTCATAAACCTTAATAATATGATGCTATATCATATTAATATATGATAGCCGCACTGCCTTGTGTAGTGGGGGGGCTAAGACCGCGCCAACCTGCCTGCCTAAGGCATGCTGTGGTGCAGTGGTTTTAGTATTGTGTTAGGTAGTTGGTTGGATGATCCACTGGTTCGAATCCTGGTGGGGGCCGAAGAGTTCATATAGTGTTGTTTCGCTTAGGTTGTCGCTGCCACCATTGATTCATATATAACATTAATATAATTAACACTTGCTACCACCATCATATATATATATATATATATATATATATATATATATATATATATATATATATATATATATATATATATATATATATATATATATATATATATACCTACGACACAACAACAATATTATGAATTGATCACTGACCACACGGGAATTATCAGCTGTAGATAATCAGGTAAGTGAGCAAATAGTAGGCACCAAACCTGGAAGATTAACTAAATCATCAAATCATCAAGATTCATACGTCAGGGTGCGAGCAGCCGCGTCCAACAGCCTGGTTAACCCGTCCTACAACGAGGAGACCTGGTTGACGACCGGGCCGCGAGGACGCTAAGCCCCGAAATCACCTCAAGGTATCAGGTGTGTAAATGAATTTCTGTATTAATTATCAAATGTGCAAAATAATTGATGATCATGTACACTAATTACTAATTGTATCCTCCACTCAAGATTACACGCGTATAAATCTGTATCTATAAAATACTATGTCTGTCTGTCTAAAGTAGGACAGACGCTGGCGGCTAGCCCTCACTAAACTTTCCAAGATGACACATGTGGGGTGTGTGAGTGTCATAGGCTTGCTAGGTCGGCCCCGGTGCCACGTTACTAAATATTGGAAGAGAGAAGGAGGGGAACGATGGACCCCCTGTCTCACCTGGAAACCAATAATAAAAGAGCCTATTGTGCATTCTGACCCTCGAATATAGGAATTCAAACAAACTTTTCACGCCTTCAGTATATGAGCAGAGAACAGCCCATAGGCTGCATGGGTTCCGGCTCTTGGGCTCCGGCTCCTCGGTCCCCTGATAAGTGGCAATTGCCTTGGTTCAGAAGGTTCGTTCAGGGATATTCTCGTTCAGAGGTTTGCTCCCTACTCACGAATGTCAGCCCGTTATGAACTTGTCTCTTGAAGACGTCCACCTTTGTTCCGGCAATATTTCTAATGCTTGCTGGGAGGGTGTTGAACAGCTGTGGACCTCTGATGTCCAGACAGTGTTCTCTGAGTGTGCCTATGGCACCTCTACTCTTCACTGACCTCTGATGTTCTGTGTTCTCTGATTGTGTCTATGGCACCTCTACTCTTCACTGGACCTCTGATGTTCAGTGTTCTCTGATTGTGCCTATGGCACCTCTACTCGTCACTTGACCTCTGATGTTCAGTGTTCTCTGATTGTGCCTATGGCACCTCTACTCTTCACTGGACCTCTGATGTTCTGTGTTCTCTGATTGTGTCTATGGCACCTCTACTCTTCACTGGACCTCTGATGTTCAGTGTTCTCTGATTGTACCTATGGCACCTCTACTCTTCACTGGACCTCTGATGTTCTCTGTTCTCTGATTGTGCCTATGGCACCTCTACTCTTCACTGGACCTCTGATGTTCAGTGTTCTCTGATTGTGCCTATGGCACCTCTACTCTTCACTGGACCTCTGATGTTCTGTGTTCTCTGATTGTGTCTATGGCACCTCTACTCTTCACTGGACCTCTGATGTTCAGTGTTCTCTGATTGTACCTATGGCACCTCTACTCTTCACTGGACCTCTGATGTTCTGTGTTCTCTGATTGTGCCTATGGCACCTCTACTCTTCACTGGACCTCTGATGTTCAGTGTTCTCTGATTGTGCCTATGGCACCTCTACTCTTCACTGGACCTCTGATGTTCAGTGTTCTCTGACTGTGCCTATGGCACCTCTACTCTTCACTGGACCTCTGATGTTCAGTGTTCTCTGATTGTGCCTATGGCACCTCTACTCTTCACTGGACCTCTGATGTTCAGTGTTCTCTGACTGTGCCTATGGCACCTCTACTCTTCACTGGTTCTATTCTGCATTTCCTTCCGTATCTTTCGCTCCAGTATGTTGTTATTCTACTGTGCACATTTGGGACCTGGCCCTCCAGTATCTTCCATGTATATATTATTTGATACCTTTCTCGTCTCCTTTTCAGAGAGTACATTTTGAGAGCTTTGAGACGGTCCCAATAATTTAGATGTCTTATCGTGTCAATGCGTGCGCAATATGTTCTCTGTATTCCCTCTAATTCAGACATCTCTCCTGCCCTGAAAGGGGAAGTGAGTACCGAGCAATACTCAAGACGGGACAGCACCAGTGATTTAAATAGTATTAGCATTGCTGTGGGGTCTCTGGATGTGAACACTGCTGTGGGGTCACTGGATGTGAACATTACTGTGGGGTCTCTGGATGTGAACACTGCTGTGGGGTCTCTGGATGTGAACACTGCTATGGGGTCTCTGGATGTGAACACTGCTGTGGGGTCTCTGGATGTGAACACTGCTATGGGGTCTCTGGATGTGAACACTGCTGTGGGGTCTCTGGATGTGAACACTGCTGTGGGGTCTCTGGATGTGAACACTGCTGTGGGGTCTCTGGATGTGAACGTTGCTGTGGGGTCTCTGGATGTGAACGTTGCTGTGGGGTCTCTGGATGTGAACACTGCTGTGGGGTCTCTGGATGTGAACACTGCTGTGGGGTCTCTGGATGTGAACATTGCTGTGGGGTCTCTGGATGTGAACACTGCTGTGGGGTCTCTGGATGTGAACATTACTGTGGGGTCTCTGGATGTGAACACTGCTGTGGGGTCTCTGGATGTGAACATTACTGTGGGGTCTCTGGATGTGAACACTGCTGTGGGGTCTCTGGATGTGAACACTGCTGTGGGGTCTCTGGATGTGAACGTTGCTGTGGGGTCTCTGGATGTGAACGTTGCTGTGGGGTCTCTGGATGTGAACACTGCTGTGGGGTCTCTGGGTGTGAACACTGCTGTGGGGTCTCTGGATGTGAACGTTGCTGTGGGGTCTCTGGATGTGAACGTTGCTGTGGGGTCTCTGGATGTGAACACTGCTGTGGGGTCTCTGGATGTGAACACTGCTGTGGGGTCTCTGGATGTGAACATTGCTGTGGGGTCTCTGGATGTGAACACTGCTGTGGGGTCTCTGGATGTGAACATTACTGTGGGGTCTCTGGATGTGAACACTGCTGTGGGGTCTCTGGATGTGAACACTGCTATGGGGTCTCTGGATGTGAACACTGCTGTGGGGTCTCTGGATGTGAACACTGCTGTGGGGTCTCTGGATGTGAACACTGCTGTGGGGTCTCTGGATGTGAACGTTGCTGTGGGGTCTCTGGATGTGAACGTTGCTGTGGGGTCTCTGGATGTGAACGTTGCTGTGGGGTCTCTGGATGTGAACGTTGCTGTGGGGTCTCTGGATGTGAACACTGCTGTGGGGTCTCTGGATGTGAACACTGCTGTGGGGTCTCTGGATGTGAACATTGCTGTGGGGTCTCTGGATGTGAACATTACTGTGGGGTCTCTGGATGTGAACACTGCTGTGGGGTCTCTGGATGTGAACATTGCTGTGGGGTCTCTGGATGTGAACACTGCTGTGGGGTCTCTGGATGTGAACATTACTGTGGGGTCTCTGGATGTGAACATTACTGTGGGGTCTCTGGATGTGAACACTGCTGTGGGGTCTCTGGATGTGAACGTTCTCATAAACCATCCCATCATTGTCCTGGCCGCCGCCGCCGCCATATTTGCTCGGTTATGTTCACTAAATGTCAGGTCGTCAGACATCATAATTCCCAGATCTTTTACATGTTGCTTTCCTTCTATGAGTAGGTCTGTGTCCTGAACCCTGTGTCCTGTACCCCTGTGTCCTGTACCCCTGTGTCCTGTGTCCTGTACCCCTGTGTCCTGTGTCCTGTACCCCTGTGTCCTGTGTCCTGTAACCTAACCTAACCTAACCTAACCTAACTTAACCTAACCTAACCTAACCTAACCTAACTTAACCTAACCTAACCTAACTTAACCTAACTTAACCTAAGTATCTGGAAATTATCAGTGTTAAAATTGTGTCATTTTGTGTTGTCCAATCGAAAACTTTATTGATATCAACTTGAAGTTTTCAATGACTTCTACCGAGGAAATTTTCATGCTGATTTTGATATCATCTTCAAAGGATGACACAAAACTGTGATTGTATTTTTGTCTATATTTGAAATGAAAATAAGGAACACCAGTGGTGCAAAGATTGTTCCCTGGCGTACATTGCTTTCCAATGTGCTTAATTTGATTTTGTTTGACCGTTACTCTTGCATTCTGTTTGAAAGGAAATCTTAAATCCGACCTACATTACCTGTTATGTCTATTGATCTAATCTTATGGGCTATCTTCAAGAGGAAACTAGATTTATTCCTCCAAGGAGTGCCGGACCAACAGGGCTGTGGTGGGTATGTGGGCCTGCGGGCCGCTCCAAGCAACAGCCTGGTGGACCAAACTCTCACAAGTCAAGCCTGGCCTCGGACCGGGCTTGGGGAGTAGAACTCCCAGAACCCCATCAACCAGGTAACCAGGTATCATTCTATTGTCACACACTTATGAAGTGTTTTTGCTAAGTCTGTGTATACAACATCTGCATTTTGCTTTTCTTCTAAAGCTTCTGTGATTTTGTCATAGTGGTTGAGTAACTGTGACAGACAGGATCTTCCCGCTCTAAATCCATGTTGTCCTGGGTTGTGAAGGTCATTGTTCTCTATAAGACTGGAGATTTGATTCCTGGTCATTCTATCAGAAACTTTTACGTGTGGCATGTTAGTGCGACTGGTCTATAGTTTTCTTTTTGCCAAAGCTTTACTACCTCCTTTGTGTTGTGGAACTACATCTGCAGATTTAAGTGCTGCTGTAACCTCTCCTGTATCCTGGCTCTTTCTCCATATTACACTGAATATCCTGTGAATAATCAATGAATTCCAAGGAATCAGGACCCGGAGCTAATTAAGTGCATGGGGCAAGTGTTAATATTAGTTAGTTATATTGTCATGGGTTTGGATATCGTTCGTAAACATGCTGGCCGGATATCATGTTGTTTATTGGGGGTTGTAAACTACCTCTCATACTGTTCGCTCTGGATTTCACTAATTTCGTTATCGTCACCTTTGAACGAACTTTCATTTTGCAAGTGTTGCTCTAATACCGATGGAGGCTTGTGGAGTCTGATTTTTGATATGAGGAAATATTGTAAGATTATTATTTATCTCTGGTATAGCTGGGAGCCGGTCGGCCGAGCGGACAGCACGCTGGACTTGTGATCCTGTGGTCCTGGGTTCGATCCCAGGCGCCGGCGAGAAACAATGGACAGAGTGTCTTTCACCCTATGCCCCCTGTTACCTAGCAGTAAAATAGGTACCTGGGTGTTAGTCAGCTGTCACGGGCTGCTTCCTGGGGGTGGAGGCCTGGTCGAGGACCGGGCCGCGGGGACACTAAAAGCCCCGAAATCATCTCAAGATAACCTCAAGATAGCTTCCTGTTCCAGTTTCTCCAGACTGAGGTGATGGTTCCAGGGTCTGCTCTTCCATCTTCCAGTCTGCTTAAGCCTTTCCCTTATTTAGTCTTTCCTTCTATAGTGTCGCCTGAGTTGTCTTTCTAGGGTGATCTTTCCTTGTTAGGGAAGGGACGTCCGTCGGACGGACGGTCAGTCTTAGGAGCCCCCGACCGACGGACGGACTGTCTCAGGAGCGCCCCGACGTACCATAAATAACAGGCCGGTATTGGCAATAGACGAGCTGGCGACACAATAAAAACTCATCATGTAAAGCCCGACTAGGGGGGGGGGGGGGGAACGTCCCCCCCCCTCGCTGCCACAGCCCAATCTGCCACTGCCCCAATCTGTTACCACCTAATCTGCCACTACACAATCTGCCGCCATGATCACGACTCCCAGTCCGGCCTTTCATAACCTAGATTCTGGACTTGTTTCCTTAAGGGGGGCACGACGAGACGAGAGAGAGAGAGAGAGAGAGAGAGAGAGAGAGAGAGAGAGAGAGAGAGAGAGAGAGAGAGAGAGAGAGAGAGAGAGAGAGAGAGAGAGAGACAGAGAGACAGAGATAGAACACATAACTCTACCATTTAAACCCATTACAAAAAAAAAGAAGTTTCAGAAACATGGTTCAATTGTGAATAAAAATCATTCTATACACAAAAGGGATCCAATATTCTATGTCTGGTGTCAGGGGGGAGGGGGGGAAGGGGATCGAACCCCGTCTACTTGATGCCATACTACAGGTGTCAACACAATGCCAAACTTAACATTATATTTCCATGCAAAATGTAAATCCACGAATCAAACAAATATTATAAAATAATTTATCTTGTGTCTCCTTCCCCCCAGTCTCTCTCTCTCTCTCTCTCTCTCTCTCTCTCTCTCTCTCTCTCTCTCTCTCTCTGTCTCTCTCTCTCTCTCTCTCTCTCTCTCTCTCTCTCTCTCTCTCTCTGTCTCTCTCTCTCTCTCTCTCTCTCTCTCTCTCTCTCTCTCTCTCTCTCTCTCTGTCTCTCTCTCTGTCTGCCCTAAGCTTAATCATTTCAATACCGCGCTTTCTATCTCCTGTTCTTCTATGTCCTTTATTCTCTATCTCTCCCTATTCTCTCCTCTTAAATTCTCATTCCTCCTATATATATATATATATATATATATATATATATATATATATATATATATATATATATATATATATATATATAAATGTCAACCATTTTCTCTCATGTGATACAATATCGTATAATGGGTATGTTATACAGGATGCAGTATATGGTGGTATAGTGAATGGTCCTCTAGTATATGGGGATATAGTATACAGGGAACAGTATATATATGGTAGCTTAGTATACGAGATATAGTGTATTGGGATATAGTATGCTGGGAATAGAATACTGGGTATAGTATAAGGCTATAGTATACAGGGTATACCTGATATAATATAGAGGGGTCTTGTGAATGTACAGAAGTGTAATGTGTCCAGGGGGAAAGTGAAGTGTCCTCCCAGGTACTGTTAATGTCCAGATCATGTCATCGCTGACCTTATATATAGATGTCATACTGGGGATATGTCCCCCCTTGCCTTCTCCACCCTTCCCCTTTCCACACCTCCCCCTCCCATATATCCCCTTCCGTATTATTCCCCTCCCCTCCACCCCTCTCTCCCCTCACCTTTGGAGTGACCTTCTAAGGCAGGTAAAGGTCGCCAGTCCAGCCCCTAGTTAATGGTAATTCACAGCCCTTGTTAATACCAAGGGCTGTTATCCCAGAGCTAATAGCAATTAACATTTCATTCAATGTTAATGAATTATATTCGCCTTGTGTTAAATATATCTCTGGCATTTCCCTATCTGCAATAACTAAGGATTATCCATATTCTAAGACCTGGATAAGAAGGGGGTGAAGTGCCCTGCTTGTGGTGCGTGGGGCGCCACGGAGAGCAAACCCCCAGCAGGTGAAGAGGTGCGTGTAAGGTGAACACAGAGTGGTGAACAAATCCACAAGGGCCTTGATGAGAGTTCGAACCTACGGCCTGGGTGTTCCCAGACGCGGTCTTGTCAATGTGGTGTGTTGCATACAAGGGTGTAATATTAAAAGTGTACCAAAATTATTGGGACCGTCTCAAAGCTTTCAAAATGTACTACTCTCTGGAAAGGAGACGAGAAAGGTATCAAATAATATATACATGGAAGATACTGGAAGGTCAGGTCGCAAATTTGCCCAGTAGAATAACAACATACTGGAGCGAAAGGTGCGGAAGGAAATGCAGAATACTAAGGACTAATCTTAAGGACACTAAGAAAACGAACTTAGGAATGTGCGTTTAAGCCAAAAGTGACTGCCCAGAAAGGTACAAGAGGAGTGTTGTCAACGCTTACGTCGTCCGGGCTCTCACTCACAGCTCTGGTTGGAAGCAGGTCGACGAAGAACTCTGTAGGATAAGGCAGATCCTAGTCAACAATGGCTTCTCTAACGGTTAGGTTGAAGACGTCATTAAAAGAAAGATGAGAGGCCATGCAACCTCTGAAGAACCAACCAACACAACACTTGTACTTATTAGATTGTTGTACAACAACTTCTTTTCCACGGCTTATAAAACAGAGGCAAGAGTTGTGAGAGATGTTACTGACAGGAACGTTATCCCTCACACGGAGGCAAGAGTTGTGAGAGATGTTACTGACAGGAACGTTATCCCTCACACGGAGGCAAGAGTTGTGAGAGATGTTACTGACAGGAACGTTATCCCTCACACGGAGGCAAGAGTTGTGAGAGATGTTACTGACAGGAACGTTATCCCTCACACGGAGGCAAGAGTTGTGAGAGATGTTACTGACAGGAACGTTATCCCTCACACGGAGGCAAGAGTTGTGAGAGATGTTACTGACAGGAACGTTATCCCTCACACACACAAATCACAAGACACAACAAACAATTTACTCCAAAAACAAGAAGCCTGCCATCTTACTTATGAAGAACTCTCCAGACACCAAACAGGACGCCTTAAGAGAGACCAACCTGGTTGATGGGGTTCTGGGAGTTCTTCTACTCCCCAAGCCCGGCCCGAGGCCAGGCTTGACTTGTGAGAGTTTGGTCCACCAGGCTGTTGCTTGGAGCGGCCCGCAGGCCCACATATACCCACCAACAGCCCCAACCCATTACCAACGTCGTCTATGCCTTCACTTAGCGATATTCCGGCCAGAAAACTTTGTCTCATTTAAATGTTTCAAACTTGCTAATTACCTCAAGACTCCAGTGTTTTCTTCTTTCATGGTATATCGCCTCTTTGGATAATTCTTTTTGTTTACTCATTCTGGGCTTTGTTTACATATATGTATTATATATATATATATATATATATATATATATATATATATATATATATATATATATATATATATATATATATATATTCCCATAGAATACGACTGCATATTCCGTGTTGATTATTTTCTTGTTTAGGGCTTCTAGGCCTGTGACTGTTGCTCTTGCATCTTGGTTCACTTGGAAGATGACTTCTCCAAGATGTCATACTTGTTCGAGGTTGACTAAAAGAAAAATTTACTGTACAATGTATTACATTTATTATAAATTTACAGAACGTTTTCGAGCCTACATGGTTCATTCTCAAGTGATGGGACAGGATTGATTGACGATAAAGATACATACAAATAGGTGAGGTGTAAGGGGGTTAAAGATTAGCAGCAATTACAAAGATAAATCAGGTTAGTAGTGGGTCATAGCGTTTTGGAAAGTGACGTTATCACTGCTATCTTCTCTAGGTTATCTTCACATGATTTCGGGGTTCAGCGTCCCCGCGGCCCGGTCCTCGACCAGGCCTCCTTTTTGTTACACACCCCTCAGGAAGCAGCAGCCTGTCTAACTCCCAGGTACCTATTTTACTGCTTGGAGAACAGAGGCATCAGGGTGAAAGAAACTCGGCCCATTTGTTTCCGCCTTTACCGGGGATCGAACCCGGAACCTCAGGCCTTTCGCTCTCGGGGAGGGTAGAGTAAATAGTTCCGTTACTGGAGTATTCATTGTGGCTAGTTCGACTTTTATGTGAATGACTTCAATAAATTCTAATCTCCTTTCATCTTGGCATTTATCTAATATGTAAATTCTTAACTAATTCACTACTAATAAGCAAATTATCTAACTCACTACTTGTTTATAAATGAAGATTCTTTCTTAATATTATATTTCTTTCACCAACTGGTGAAAAAAATATTACAAGGAAATAGTATTAATGTTTAATAATATTTCTTATTAGAACTGGTTTAATATTGGACTATTTTGCCTGAATTAGTCCAGTCGATTGAGTGATTACACTCTCTCTCTTAAGTAACTAATCTACTCAAGAGAGTAAAAGAACTCAAACATGGTATAAGGCTCAGGTGATGAGTCCAATGCATGTCCCAACTCCTGTATTCATCTTTGTACTCAACATGTACTCATCCCTACACCACATTTTTGTGTATTCATCTCTGTACCCATCTCTCTCTGCTTAGCTCTGTATTCATCCCTGTGTTAATCTCTGTATTCGTTTCTTCTACTTATCTCTGTACTCATGTTACAGCCACACTGTACTGCACGGAATACAGTATGTGGATCTCCCCATAATGCCTACCTATAAGGTAGGTAGGTAGGTAGGGATTCCTACCTATAAGGTAGGTAGGTAGGTAGGGATTCCTACCTATAAGGTAGGTAGGTAGGTAGGGATTCCTACCTATAAGGTAGGTAGGTAGGTAGGGATTCCAACCTATAAGGTAGGTAGGTAGGTAGGGATTCCTACCTACAAGGTAGATAGATAGGGATTCCTACCTATAAGGTAGGTAGATAGGGATTCCTACCTACAAGGTAGGTAGATAGGGATTCCTACCTACAAGGTAGATAGATAGGGATTCCTACCTATAAGGTAGGTAGATAGGGATTCGTACCTATAAGGTAGGTAGATAGGGATTCCTACCTATAAGGTAGGTAGATAGGGATTCGTACCTATAAGGTAGGTAGATAGGGATTCCTACCTATAAGGTAGGTAGATAGGGATTCCTACCTATAAGGTAGGTAAATAGGGAGTCCTCCTGCCTTATCCAATTCCCCTCTCTGAAGCTACCCACTTCTTTCATTTTCCCTTTCTCTCACTACTCATTCTTTCAGTTCCTTCCACTTCCCTCATTCGTCCCAGTTTCCCCATCCCTCCCCATTTTCCCGTTTCCCGTTCTCTCATCACTCCTCCTCACCTCACCTCATCTGTCTAAAACAGTGAGGGGTTCACGTCCCCTTAACGTGACGAACCTGTTGTTGTTGGTAATTGGCACAGGGGTGAGGGGAAGGCCAGGGAAGGGAAGGGAAGGGAAGGGAAGGGAAGGGAAGGGAAGGGAAAGGAAGGGAAGGGAAGGGAAGGGAAGGGAAGGGAAGGGAAGGGAAAGGAAGGGAAGGGAAGGGAAGGGAAGGGAAAGGGTGTTTTATAGCGTATATTCGTGCCGTATATGTTCCCTATAGTCATATATATATATATATATATATATATATATATATATATATATATATATATATATATATATATATATATATATCAGGGATCTCTCCCGCTCTGCAGGGGAAGGGGGGGGGAGTGAGTACGGAGCAGGAACACTTACGGAACAAGAGCGCGAACAATGCTGCTGCTGTGCATTACCAATATTACTAATACATCGGACTAGCGAACAGTTCGGTTATCGTGATAACCGAACACTCCAACAGTGTGTTCGGTCTGTGTCTCTTACTCCAGTGCTTCTGTGTCCCTTTCTCCCTCGTCCTCCTCCTCCTCCCCCTTTCTCTCTCATCTATGTCTCTTTTCTTCCCTTTCTCTCTCATCTATGTCTCTTTTCTTCCCTTTCTCTCTCATCTATGTCTCTTTTCTACCCTTTCTCTCTCTCTCTCTCTCTCTCTCTCTCTCTCTCTCTCTCTCTCTCTCTCTCTCTCTCTCTCTCTCTCTCTCTCTCTCTCTCCCCCCCCTCCCTCCCCCCACAAGAGGTCCCTGGCTCTATAGTCTCCCCCTCTCTATCTCTCCTCCTCTTGACATCCTATATATTAATATATAATATTATATTCCGTTAGTTATATAATGGTAATAATTATTATTAGGCCATTAATAAGATGCACAGTAACATTACCGTCACTTGGGATGATGGGAGATTTGAACTTGGTCCTTAAAAGTCCCATTTGTCCTACCGAGCAGACCCATGCAGGCTCACAATAAGAGAGGACTTACCTGGTTGATGGTTGATTGGTTGATCAACCATCAACCAGGTAAGTCCAGGTAAGTCCAGGTAAGACTTCCCCACACAACGAAGCTATGACGTTGGTACAACGTTCGAACAAGTTTTAACACCTAACCAGTTATAACAACCAATATAGCAAGTTGTAACGACGTTCTAGTACGTCATAAACACGTTAAGCCAAGATGTAACAACTTTATTACAAGTTGTAACAAGCGGAAAAATGGAGACAGTTTCGGTTTGTGTTTCCAGGGTATGAGGAGTACCTAACCGGTATCCAACTGAGACTGAAGACCAACCCTGGCACATGACAGAGGTGTCTGCTGGATAGGGCAACACGCTATATAGAACTCTGGGGACCAGAGGAGCCGGTCGGCCGAGCGGACAGCACGCTGGATTTGTGATCCTGTGGTCCTAGGTTCGATACCGGGCGCCAGCGAGAAACAATGTGCAGAGTTTCTTTCACCCTATGCCCCTGTTACCTAGCAGTAAAATAGGTACCTGGGTGTTAGTCAGCTGTCACGGGCTGCTTCCTGGGGGTGGAGGCCTGGTCGAGGACCGGGCCGCGGGGACACTAAAGCCCCGAAATCATCTCAAGATAACCCTCCTCCTTCCCAACATATGACACCTGGGCAGGGCGCCTGACGGCTGAGTGGTCAGCGCTTCGGATTCGTAGTCCTGAGGTTCCGGGGTTTTCGATCTCCGGTGGAGGCGGAAACAAATGAACAGAGTTTCTTTTACACTGATGCCTCTGTTCACCTAGCAGTAAATAGGTACCTGGGAGTTAGTCAGCTGTCACGGGCTGCTTCCTGGGGGTGGAGGCCTGGTCGAGGACCGGGCCGCGGAGGACATTAAGCCCCGAAATCCTCACAAGATAACCTCTTGTCCACCTGTCTACCTCAGCCGAGACCGGTGCCAAAGGTACAGTTGCTTGAAACACCACTTGTGTTATCTTGAGGTTATCTTGAGATGATTTCGGGGCTTTAGTGTCCCCGCGGCCCGGTCCTCGACCAGGCCTCCACCCCCAGAAAGCAACCCGTGACAGCTGACTAACACCCAGGTATACCTATTTACCGCTAGGTAACAGGGGGGCATCAGGCTTGACAGAAACTCTGCCCATCGTGTCTCACCAGCGCCCGGGAATCGAACCCTGTACCCGAGGATCACGCGTCCAGTGTTCTGCCCACTCAGCCACCAGCTGTTGCTGTGTGTTGCTCCACAAGTGTTGTAGAAATAACAAGCAAAAGGCACCTGGCCACCAGGCTACAGCCGGCTGGTAAGCAAATTACAGCCGGCTGGTAAGCAAATTACAGCCGGCTGGTAAGCAAATTACAGCCGGCTGGTAAGCAAATTACAGCCGGCTGGTAAGCAAATTACAGCCGGCTGCTCCCCCAAATGACAGGAGCCGGCTCTGTGTGTCCCCCCCCCCCATCCGGCCACCAACATTTAAACCTCATTAACCGGACCCCGAAAGCAAAAAACAGTGTTAACTGTCGCTATATTGCCGCGGGAGACAGGACAGCCGGCCAGCAAGCAGGAAGGTATTCAGGCTGGAACGTAGGTAGGTAGGTAGGTAGGTAGGTAGGTAGGTAGGTAGGTAGGTAGGTAGGTAGGTAGGTAGGTAGGTAGGTAGGTGGGTAGGTGGGTAGGTAGGTAAGCTGGAAGATTATGAACATGGGGGGGTGGGACGCCGGCTGGAAAGGACCTGGAACATTGTGTGACCTATTTAGTGTTGTAGGTTCCAGTACTGCAGGTGTGGAGACTGGAAGGTCCAGTACTGCAGGTGTGGAGACTGGAAGGTCCAGTACTGCAGGTGTGGAGACTGGAAGGTCCAGTACTGCAGGTGTGGAGACCAGAAGCTCCAGTACTGCAGGTGTGGAGACCAGAAGCTCCAGTACTGCAGGTGTGGAGACCAGAAGCTCCAGTATCGCAGGTGTGGTGGAGACTGGAAGGTCCAGTACTGCAGGTGTGGAGACCAGAAGCTCCAGTATCGCAGGTGTGGTGGAGACTGGAAGGTCCAGTACTGCAGGTGTGGAGACCAGAAGCTCCAGTACTGCAGGTGTGGAGACCAGAAGCTCCAGTACTGCAGGTGTGGAGACCAGAAGCTCCAGTATCGCAGGTGTGGAGACTGGAAGCTTCAGTACCGCAGAGGCGCTTTCCCCTGATAATTTCCTCCCCTCCTTCAAGTATCTTTAATATCTTAATTAAACAATTACGAGAAAGAATTTTTTATTATTATTATTATTCTTGTCTACCACAGACGTGGCCAGACATTTACAATGCTAACCAGCATATATACATTTTCTTCTGTCCTCCATGGACAGGGTTAGAGAAGTGTTAAACATATAGTTCAAGGGTTTATTGAACAATCAACCACAGAAGGTGATTATAGTGCTTTTAAAATGCTAAGCTAACCTACATACGTAAATACATAGATACACAGATTTACGTATGCCCTACATAAAGTGTTAGATGTGTCATTTACATAGTGTCATTAATGTGCATTTACAAAGGTGAAATGTAATTCTGATCAGCTTCCATATATGCTTTATACACATACATATACATACACACACACACACACATATACGTACATATACATATATACATATATATATAAATACACACACATGCATTCACATACATTTGTCTCATTTACTCTGACAGGGTGAGATAGCTGATAAAGAAACTAGTGTGCAATTAAGCACTTAACCATTGAAGGTGATGAAGGTGCTTTTACAAGCTCAGGATATATAGTTACATCATATTCATACATTGTATAATTGACACATTACATGGTTAATCTTGGATACAAGTCCAATATATCATCAAGTGTTCCAGTACTCGTATAGTAATTACACAGTTCAGCATAAAGAAATGAACATAAGAGTTTTTAAAATATAAATTTATTTATATTTTTTAAAATATAAATTCCAGGATAATAAGAATTCCAGAAGAGAGAGCGAGAGAGAGAGAGAGAGAGAGAGAGAGAGAGAGAGAGAGAGAGAGAGAGAGAGAGAGAGAGAGAGAGAGAGAGAGAGAGAGAGAGACAGAGAGAGAGAGAGAGAGAGAGAGAGAGAGAGAGAGAGAGAGAGAGAGAGAGAGAGAGAGAGAGAGAGAGAGACAGAGAGAGAGAGAGAGAGAGAGAGAGAGAGAGAGAGAGAGAGAGAGAGAGAGAGAGAGAGAGAGAGAGAGAGAGAGACAGAGAGAGAGAGAGACAGAGACAGAGACAGAGACAGAGACAGAGAGAGAGAGAGAGAGAGAGAGAGAGAGAGAGAGAGAGAGAGAGAGAGAGAGAGAGAGAGAGAGAGAGAGACAGAGAGACAGAGAGAGAGAGAGAGAGAGAGAGAGAGAGAGAGAGAGAGAGACAGAGACAGAGACAGAGAGAGAGAGAGAGAGAGAGAGAGAGAGAGAGAGAGAGAGAGAGAGAGAGAGAGAGAGAGAGAGACAGCATGCCATGTCAGTCACTGAACGTCGCTTTTGGAGTGTGTCAAGAATGTCTCTTTATCACTCGTATTGTCTCAGTTTGGCCTTGAATGACTCACAGGACAGGTTGGGGGGGGGAGGGGAGGCCCCACAGTGGGGGGGAAGGGAGGAGGGGGAGGGGCCCCACAGTAGGGGGGGAGGGAGGGGGGAGGGGCCCCACAGTGGGGGGGGAGAGGCAGAGTAACGTAACATCAGATACGCAACACACACACACAATGCCTGGGAAGTTGAAGAACAGATTGGGCATTGTTCACCTTCGTCAGGCGTCACAACGTTTGACTGTGTACCCCAGTGGTGGGGACCCCAGCAACAGTCAGTGGTGGGGACCCCAGCAACAGTCAGTGGTGGGGACCCCAGCAACAGTCAGTGGTGGGGACCCCAGCAACAGTCAGGGGTGGGGACCCCAGCAACAGTCAGGGGTGGGGACCCCAGCAACAGTCAGTGGTGGGGACCCCAGCAACAGTCAGGGGTGGGGACCCCAGCAACAGTCAGGGGTGGGGACCCCAGCAACAGTCAGTGGTGGGGACCACAGCAACGGTCCTATCCGCGTCCAACAGCCTGGTTGACCAGATCAGGAGGCCTGGATCTGGGGGGGGGGGTTCTGGGAGTTCTTCTACTCTCCAAGCCCGGCCCGAGGCCAGACTTGACTTGTGAGAGTTTGGTCCACCAGGCTGTTGCTTGGAGCAGCCCGCAGGCCCACATATCCACCACAGTCCGGTTGGTCCGACACTCCTTGGAGGAAACTATCTAGTTTTCTCTTGAAGATGTCCACGGTTGTTCCGGCAATATTTCTTATAGTCGCTGGGAGGATGTTGAACAACCGCGGACCTCTGATGTTTATACAGTGTTCTCTGATTGTCCCTATGGCACCTCTGCTCTTCACTGGACCTCTGATGTTCAGACAGTGTTCTCTGATTGTGCCTATGGCACCTCTGCTCTTCACTTGACCTCTGACGTTCAGACAGTGTTCTCTGATTGTGCCTATGGCACCTCTGCTCTTCACTGGACCTCTGATGTTCAGACAGTGTTCTCTGATTGTGCCTATGGCACCTCTGCTCTTCACTGGACCGCTGATGTTCAGACAGTGTTCTCTGATTGTGCCTATGGCACCTCTGCTCTTCACTGGACCGCTGATGTTCAGACAGTGTTCTCTGATTGTGCCTATGGCACCTCTACTCTTCACTGGTTCTATTCTGCATTTCCTTCCGTACCTTTCGCTCCAGTATGTTGTTATTCTGTGCACATTTTTCCCTGATGTGGCAGGTGTGTGTGGACGTGGGAGGTGTGTGTGGACGTGGGAGGTGTGTGTGGACGTGGGAGGTGTGTGTGGACGTGGGAGGTGTGTGTGGACGTGGGAGGTGTGTGTGGACGTGGGAGGTGTGTGTGGACGTGGGAGGTGTGTGTGTGGGTGTGGAATCAATACTTGTAGCAACTGAGCCTATCTCTGGTTGCCCTGCACACACCTGCAAGCTGATACACTCACCACACACCTCCAAGCTGACACACTCACCACACACCTCCAAGCTGACACACCTCCAAGCAGGAGCGCTAACTACACCCCCCTACACTTAACTACCACACACCCCGCCCCCTACACAATACACCTCCCAAAACACCAATAATTCACACTCCAACATCAATTATTTTTGGATAAAAGTCTGGTAGGGTGATGCAACACATCAAAGGCTGGTTGAGTTGTAGTCATTGATGGCCCTGTTACCACCCCCGCCCCCCCTCAGCCCCCCCCCAAGGTAAACGACGTTGACGTTAAATCAACGTTCAAGCAACGTAGGATCAACGTTAAATCAACTCAAAATCGACGTTAAATCAACGTAGAATTAACGTTAATTCAACGTAGGATTAACGTTAATTCAACGTAGGATTAACGTTAATTCAACGAAGGATCAACAGTAAATGAACGTAGTATTAACGTTAAATCAACGTAGATCAACGATAAATCCACGTAGGATCAACGTTAAATCCACGTAGGATCAACGTTAAATCAACGTAGGATCAACGTTAAATCAACGTAGGATCAACGTTAAATCAACATTGAATTTAAACTATATCAACATTAAATCCACACATATATATATTCAACGAAGTAACAAAGATTCATCTTTGATTCAACGTGTAAAAATAGTGATCTTACATTGATCTCTCTACCAATATCCTACCCTGACTGCACCGCTTCAACGCTGAGACCTGCGTTGATTAATCTTAGAACCTGCGTTGAATTTAGAACCTTAGAACCTGTATTCAGTGAACCCCTGAAGATCGATGATCGAAATGAATTCTTCATGTGTCACCAACATGGAACCACATATCAGATGTGTCTCCCTGATCCCCACTGGAGTTTGCAGTAGCTATAGACAACATGCCCATGCACTCTGCAACAGAATGAGCCTCTGCATCACTCTCAAGTGCCTCTGCATCTTTCTCTTGTGCCTCTGCATCTTTCTCTTGTGCCTCTGCATCCCTCACTTTAGCCTCTGCATCCCTCTCTTGAGCCTCTGCATCCCTCTCTTGAGCCTCTGCATCCCTCTCTTGAGCCTCTGCATCCCTCTCTTGAGCCTCTGCATCACTCTCGTAAGCCTCTGAATCAGTCTCTTGAGCCTCTGCATCCCTCTCTTAAGCCTCTGCATCCCTCTCTTTAGCCTCTGCATCCCTCTCTTGAGCCTCTGAATCACTCTCTTTAGCCTCTGTATCCCTCTCTTGAGCCTCTGCATCCCTCTCTTGAACAACTAGACTCATGGAAGACTTCATTCATCATGAACCGTCAAACTATCACAGGGCCCTGAAACATCATTTGGAGACGGGGTTCTAGATATTGGAATCATCCCTGACATGCTTAAAACAGGGGGAGATGGCGCCACCTCACAAAGGAGGTAGTAAAGTAGGTTATATATACTTTGGAAGTCAGTTGTTTTTATTCTTTGTCTGGGGATATTTCGTCCCTTTTGTCGTCTCCTCGTCGTCCCCTCGTCGTCCCCTAGTCGTCCCCTCGTCGTCTCTTCATTACCACCAATAACGCGCGGTAAATAAAATCGCTTGTCAGTCAACGTGTGTTTTGCTTTACAGTTATCACCAAGAAATGGAAATGCTTGAACTATGTTGACTAGACCACACACACACACTTGAAGGTGAAGGGACGACGACGTTTCGACTTGAGAATGGTCCAGGACGGACCGAAACGTCGTCGTCCCTTCACCTTCTAGTGTGTGGTCTGGTCAACATACTTCAGCCACGTTATTGTGACTCATCGCCTGCATTTGAACTATGTTATTATTATTATTATTATTATTATTATTATTATTATTATTATTATTAAACGTTTGAAGCGTGTTCTTATAATGGAGAAACATTTCAACTATACTATCATGAGGAAACGTTTGGACTATAATTGCTGCATGAGGAAAGGTTTGGACTATAATTGCTGCATGAGGAAAGGTTTGGACTATAATTGCTGCATGAGGAAACGTTTGGACTATAATTGCTGCATGAGGAAAGGTTTGGACTATAATTGCTGCATGAGGAAACGTTTGGACTATAATTGCTGCATGAGGAAACGTTTGGACTGTAATTGCTGCATGAGGAAACGTTTGGACTATAATTGCTGCATGAGGAAACGTTTGGACTATAATTGCTGCATGAGGAAACGTTTGGACTATAATTGCTGCATGAGGAAAGGTTTGGACTATAATTCCTGCATGAGGAAACGTTTGGACTATAATTGCTGCATGAGGAAACGTTTGGACTATAATTGCTGCATGAGGAAAGGTTTGGACTATAATTGCTGCATGAGGAAACGTTTGGACTATAATTGCTGCATGAGGAAACGTTTGGACTGTAATTGCTGCATGAGGAAACGTTTGGACTATAATTGCTTCATGAGGAAACGTTTGGACTGTAATTGCTGCATGAGGAAACGTTTGTACTATAATTGCTTCATGAGGAAACGTTTGGACTATAATTGCTTCATGAGGAAACGTTTGGACTATAATTGCTGCATGAGGAAACGTTTGGACTATAATTGCTGCATGAGGAAACGTTTGGACTATAATTGCTGCATGAGGAAACGTTTGGACTATAATTGCTGCATGAGGAAACGTTTGGACTATAATTGCTGCATGAGGAAACGTTTGGACTATAATTGCTGCACGAGGAAACGTTTGGACTGTAATTGCTGCATGAGGAAACGTTTGGACTACAATTCCTGCATGAGGAAACGTTTGGACTATAATTGCTGCATGAGGAAACGTTTGGACTATAATTGCTGCATGAGGAAACGTTTGGACTATAATTGCTGCATGAGGAAACGTTTGGACTATAATTGCTGCATGAGGAAACGTTTGGACTATAATTGCTACATGAGGAAACGTTTGGACTATAATTGCTGCATGAGGAAACGTTTGGACTATAATTGCTGCATGAGGAAACGTTTGGACTGTAATTGCTGCATGAGGAAACGTTTGGACTATAATTGCTGCATGAGGAAACGTTTGGACTATAATTGCTGCATGAGGAAACGTTTGGACTATAATTGCTGCATGAGGAAACGTTTGGACTATAATTGCTGCATGAGGAAACGTTTGGACTATAATTGCTGCATGAGGAAACGTTTGGACTATAATTGCTGCATGAGGAAACGTTTGGACTATAATTCCTGCATGAGGAAACGTTTGGACTATAATTGCTGCATGAGGAAACGTTTGGACTATAATTGCTGCATGAGGAAACGTTTGGACTGTAATTGCTGCATGAGGAAACGTTTGGACTATAATTGCTGCATGAGGAAACGTTTGGACTATAATTGCTGCATGAGGAAACGTTTGGACTATAATTGCTGCATGAGGAAACGTTTGGACTGTAATTGCTGCATGAGGAAACGTTTGTACTATAATTGCTGCATGAGGAAACGTTTGGACTATAAGATACTATTGAGAAAGGTATGATAATTATAAGGAGAAATATAAATTAATACTATTTATTAAACGTTAATAGCAAATTATCATTAGAAAATAGTTGTGAAATATACCACCTTTATTTTATTAACCGAAAGTTGTGCCGAAAATGTGTTCACATATGTGAAATATGTCTTCACATATGTGAAATATGTCTTCACATATGTGAAATATGTCTTCACATATGGGAAATATGTCTTCACATATGGGAAATATGTCTTCACATATGTGAAATATGTCTTCACATATGGGAAATATGTCTTCACATGTGAAATATGTCTTCACATATGGGAAATATGTCTTCACATGTGAAATATGTCTTCACATATGAGAAATATGTCTTCACATATGTGAAATATGTCTTCACATATGGGAAATATGTCTTCACATATGGGAAATATGTCTTCACATATGGGAAATATGTCTTCACATATGGGAAATATGTCTTCACATATGTGAAATATGTCTTCACATATGGGAAATATGTCTTCACATATGGGAAATATGTCTTCACATATGGGAAATATGTCTTCACATATGTGAAATATGTCTTCACATATGGGAAATATGTCTTCACGTGTGAAATATGTCTTCACATATGGGAAATATGTCTTCACATATGTGAAATATGTCTTCACATATGGGAAATATGTCTTCACGTGTGAAATATGTCTTCACATATGGGAAATATGTCTTCACATATGTGAAATATGTCTTCACATATGGGAAATATGTCTTCACATATGGGAAATATGTCTTCACATGTGAAATATGTCTTCACATATGAGAAATATGTCTTCACATGTGAAATATGTCTTCACATATGGGAAATATGTCTTCACATATGGGAAATATGTCTTCACATATGGGAAATATGTCTTCACATATGGGAAATATGTCTTCACATGTGAAATATGTCTTCACATATGAGAAATATGTCTTCACATATGGGAAATATGTCTTCACATATGGGAAATATGTCTTCACATATGGGAAATATGTCTTCACATATGTGAAATATGTCTTCACATATGGGAAATATGTCTTCACATATGGGAAATATGTCTTCACATATGAGAAATATGTCTTCACATATGTGAAATATGTCTTCACATATGGGAAATATGTCTTCACATATGGGAAATATGTCTTCACATATGTGAAATATGTCTTCACGTGTGAAATAAAAAAAAACACTGCCGGTATTGAACCTATTCGTGAAAGTGAAGGTAGACATGAGAAAATAAATTTAACATTCAGTTGTTGTTGTCGTTGATTTGCTACCTGGAACAAAGTTCCAAGTAGCACGGGCTATGGTGAGCCCGTAGTGCCTTAATATTCAGTTATTTTCACTTACCATCAACTGGCTTCAACTTCAAAACTTACCCTCACGAGGCTCAATCATTCATTACTAACCTGTAAAAATAAATAAAACCAAATTAGTTGTCTGAAATATGAGAGTAAGTATAAGTAAAATAAGTAAGTATAAGTAAATATAAATAAGTATGAGGTATTCAGACAAGGCTGACTAAACTAGTAGGCCTACTTGTATGAAACATGAGTCTTAAGTGTTCAAAATGAGTTGAACGAGCATTATGAACACATCAACCCGTTCAACTGTTCCTAGTACCCCCCCCCCCTACCCCTCATTCAAATGTCAATGAAAATCCAGGTTCAGAAACGGCCAATGAAAATCCAGGTTCAGAAACGGCCAATGAAAATCCAGGTTCAGAAACGGCCAATGAAAATCCAGCTTCAAAAACGGCCAATGGAAATCCAGCTTCAAAAACGGCCAATGAAAATCCAGGTTTAGAAACGGCCAATGAAAATCCAGCTTCAAAAACGGCCAATGAAAATCCAGCTTCAGAAACGGCCAATGAAAATCCAGCTTCAAAAACGGCCAATGAAAATCCAGCTTCAGAAACGGCCAATGAAAATCCAGCTTCAAAAACGGCCAATGAAAATCCAGCTTCAGAAACGGCCAATGAAAATCCAGCTTCAAAAACGGCCAATGAAAATCCAGCTTCAAAAACGGCCAATGAAAATCCAGCTTCAAAAACGGCCAATGAAAATCCAGCTTCAAAAACGGCCAATGAAAATCCAGCTTCAAAAACGGCCAATGAAAATCTCGCTACGAAAACGCGGGCCTAAATAGGTGAGTAATTAGACGCATCACTCACGGTGTACTCATGAGGACGATGAGTTGAGTGCGTGAGTGATGAGTTACACAGCCGCCAGAAGACATTCATCTGATGAGAACATAATCATCCAGGTTGAAATATTCTGTTGAGTTTTGTATACAATCGTTCCGCTCTCGTAAAAAAAAAGGAGAAAATCCGGTTGGGTTGTTAAAAGCATGTTGTAAGTCAGTGGTGTTGTAAGTCAGTGGTGTTGTAAGTCAGTGGTGTTGTAAGTCAGTGGTTGTGTAAGTCAGTGGTGTTGTAAGTCAGTGGTGTTGTAAGTCAGTGGTTGTGTAAGTCAATGGTGTTGTAAGTCAGTGGTGTTGTAAGTCAGTGGTTGTGTAAGTCAGTGGTGTTGTAAGTCAGTGGTTGTGTAAGTCAGTGGTGTTGTAAGTCAGTGGTTGTGTAAGTCAGTGGTGTTGTAAGTCAGTGGTGTTGTAAGTCAGTGGTGTTGTAAGTCAGTGGTGTTGTAAGTCAGTGGTTGTGTAAGTCAGTGGTTGTGTAAGTCAGTGGTGTTGTAAGTCAGTGGTTGTGTAAGTCAGTGGTGTTGTAAGTCAGTGGTGTTGAAAGTCAGTGGTGTTGTAAGTCAGTGGTTGTGTAAGTCAGTGGTGTTGTAAGTCAGTGGTTGTGTAAGTCAGTGGTGTTGTAAGTCAGTGGTTGTGTAAGTCAGTGGTGTTGTAAGTCAGTGGTGTTGTAAGTCAGTGGTGTTGTAAGTCAGTGGTGTTGTAAGTCAGTGGTTGTGTAAGTCAGTGGTGTTGTGAGACAGTGGTGTTGAAAGTCAGTGGTGTTGTAAGTCAGTGGTTGTGTAAGTCAGTGGTGTTGTAAGTCAGTGGTGTTGTAAGTCAGTGGTTGTGTAAGTCAGTGGTGTTGTAAGTCAGTGGTGTTGTAAGTCAGTGGTGTTGTAAGTCAGTGGTTGTGTAAGTCAGTGGTGTTGTAAGTCAGTGGTGTTGTAAGTCAGTGGTGTTGTAAGTCAGTGGTGTTGTAAGTCAGTGGTGTTGTAAGTCAGTGGTGTTGTAAGTCAGTGGTTGTGTAAGTCAGTGGTGTTGTAAGTCAGTGGTGTTGTAAGTCAGTGGTGTTGTAAGTCAGTGGTGTTGTAAGTCAGTGGTGTTGTAAGTCAGTGGTTGTGTAAGTCAGTGGTGTTGTAAGTCAGTGGTGTTGTAAGTCAGTGGTTGTGTAAGTCAGTGGTGTTGTAAGTCAGTGGTGTTGTAAGTCAGTGGTGTTGTAAGTCAGTGGTGTTGTAAGTCAGTGGTTGTGTAAGTCAGTGGTGTTGTAAGTCAGTGGTGTTGTAAGTCAGTGGTGTTGTAAGTCAGTGGTGTTGTAAGTCAGTGGTGTTGTAAGTCAGTGGTGTTGTAAGTCAGTGGTGTTGTAAGTCAGTGGTGTTGTAAGTCAGTGGTGTTGTAAGTCAGTGGTGTTGTAAGTCAGTGGTGTTGTAAGTCAGTGGTGTTGTAAGTCAGTGGTGTTGTAAGTCAGTGGTGTTGTAAGTCAGTGGTGTTGTAAGTCAGTGGTGTTGTAAGTCAGTGGTGTTGTAAGTCAGTGGTGTTGTAAGTCAGTGGTGTTGTAAGTCAGTGGTTGTGTAAGTCAGTGGTGTTGTAAGTCAGTGGTGTTGTAAGTCAGTGGTGTTGTAAGTCAGTGGTTGTGTAAGTCAATGGTGTTGTAAGTCAGTGGTGTTGTAAGTCTGTGGTGTTGTAAGTCAGTGGTGTTGTAAGTCAGTGGTGTTGTAAGTCAGTGGTGTTGTAAGTCAGTGGTGTTGTAAGTCAGTGGTGTTGTAAGTCAGTGGTTGTGTAAGTCAATGGTGTTGTAAGTCAGTGGTGTTGTAAGTCAGTGGTTGTGTAAGTCAGTGGTGTTGTAAGTCAGTGGTGTTGTAAGTCAGTGGTTGTGTAAGTCAATGGTGTTGTAAGTCAGTGGTGTTGTAAGTCAGTGGTTGTGTAAGTCAGTGGTGTTGTAAGTCAGTGGTTGTGTAAGTCAGTGGTTATGTAAGTCAGTGGTGTTGTAAGTCAGTGGTGTTGTAAGTCAGTGGTGTTGTAAGTCAGTGGTTGTGTAAGTCAGTGGTGTTGTAAGTCAGTGGTGTTGTAAGTCAGTGGTGTTGTAAGTCAGTGGTGTTGTAAGTCAGTGGTGTTGTAAGTCAGTGGTGTTGTAAGTCAGTGGTGTTGTAAGTCAGTGGTGTTGTAAGTCAGTGGTGTTGTAAGTCAGTGGTGTTGTAAGTCAGTGGTGTTGTAAGTCAGTGGTGTTGTAAGTCAGTGGTGTTGTAAGTCAGTGGTGTTGTAAGTCAGTGGTGTTGTAAGTCAGTGGTGTTGTAAGTCAGTGGTGTTGTAAGTCAGTGGTGTTGTAAGTCAGTGGTTGAGTCAGCTGTATTGAGTGGTAACACACAGTAATAAAGAATATAATATTCTTGGTATATGTGAGAACAGACATAACAAGTCTCCATTCCTGTTCTTGACAAGACCTTCTTGTTTAATGTTGGGATTTAGGAGCCTTGGGTTCGACCCCGGACCCGCTAAAATAGTACATGTTCCATGTTCTTCCTTGAACACCATCCACCCCATCGTGCTACTCTGCCGACGGTTCGAACCCGAGTCTTTCTGGCTAACGAGAGGAGCGGGTGTGTGCGCTAATCACTACATCACAGGCTGAGGGTTACGGTATTCCTGGAGCTCACTAGCCAAAGCGGCTTTAACGATGCGAACGCAGACGTGGGAAAGAGAAGAAAGGGAGGAGGAGGAGGAGGGAAAGGGAGCATAAGAACATAAGAACAAGGTAACTGCAGAAGGCCTATTGGCCCATTCGAGGCAGCTCCTATTTATAACCACCCAATCCCACTCATATACACGTCCAACCTACGCTTGAAACAATCGAGGGACCCCACCTCTACCACGTTATCCGGTAATTGGTTTCACAAATCAAAAACCCTGTTACCGAACCAGTACTTACCCAGGTCTTTCCTAAATCTAAACTTATCCAATTTATACCCACTGTTTCGTGCTCTGTCTTGTGTTGACACTTTTAATACCCTATTAATATCCCCTTTGTTATATCAATTCATCCACTTATAAACCTCTATCATGTCACCCCTAACTCTTCGCCTTTCCAGTGAATGCAATTTAAGCTTTGTTAATATTTCTTCATATGAAAGATTTCTAATTTGGGATTAACTTTGTCATCCTACGGATGCGATCTAGTGAATTTATATCCATTCGGCGATCAAAACTGAACTGCATAATCTAAATGGGGCCTAACCAGAGCAAGATATAGCTGAAGAACCACACCAGGTGTCTTGTTACTAACGCTGCGATTAATAAATCCCAGTGTTCTATTGGCCTTATTACGAACATTCATGCATTGATCCTTTTGTTTTAAATTCTTACTAATCATAACTCCCAGATCCCTTTCGCAATCTCATCACCATCTAGCTCGTATCTTGTAACTCTATCATCATTACCTAGCTTCAAAACCTTACATTTGTCAGTATTAAACTGCATTCTTGAGAGTAACAAGAAAGGGGGGTGAGAGAGAGAGAGAGAGAGAGAGAGAGAGAGAGAGAGAGAGAGAGAGAGAGAGAGAGAGAGAGAGAGAGAGAGAGAGAGAGAGAGAGAGAGAGAGCAGACTATAGTCAGCTGGGTGTACAGTGGAGGTCAAGAATCAATAGCCAGAATTATGTCAGTGTGTATCTCAGTGTAGTAGTAGCCTCTCTCTCTCTCTCTCTCTCTCTCTCTCTCTCTCTCTCTCTCTCTCTCTCTCTACTCTCTTCCTCAACCCCGCTCCTCTTCCTTCCCTAGCCTCCCTCTTCCTTGTCTCCCTCCCCCTCTCCCTCCCCCAACTCTCACGAATCGCAGATCTTACACTTGTATTAAAAGGAATCGTAATTAACTTGTTGTCAGTTTCTGTATTATTTCCACTGCGAGAGGAGGAGTATATTGGTGAGTGGTAGGTGGGGGGGGGGAGAAAGAAAGAAAGAAAGAAAAAAGAAAGAGAAAGAGAAAGAGAAAGAGAAAGAGAGAGAGAGAGAGAGAGAGAGAGAGAGAGAGAGAGAGAGAGAGAGGTTATATATCTATCTTGATATGATTTCGGGGCTTTAGTGTCTCCGCGGCCCGGTCCTCGACCAGGCCTCCACCCCCAGGAAGCAGCCCGTGACAGCTGACTAACACCCAGGTACCTATTTTACTGCTAGGTAACAGGGGCATCAGGGTGAAAAAAAACTCTGCCCATTGTTTCTCGCCGGCGCCCGGGATCAAATCTGGGACCACAGGATCACGCGTCCAGTGTTCTGTCCGCTCAGCCACCGGCTCCCTTAGGAGAGAGCACATATGATACTCAAACAATGTGTTTCGACTCTAGGGGTAACCATCCTCCCCCCCCCCCCCACCACCTAGGGGGAAGGTGGGGGTGTGCTCAACACGACACAAGAACTTGTCTAAGTGTCTCTTGAAGACATCCACCTTTGTTCCGGCAATATTTCTAATGCTTGCTGGGAGGGTGTTGAACAGCTGTGGAACTCTGATGTTCAGTGTTCTCTGATTGTGTCTATGGCACCTCTACTCCTCACTGGACCTCTGATGTTCAGTGTTCTCTGATTGTGCCTATGGCACCTCTACTCCTCACTGGACCTCTGATGTTCAGTGTTCTCTGAGTGTGCCTATGGCACCTCTACTCTTCACTGGACCTCTGATGTTCAGTGTTCTCTGAGTGTGCCTATGGCACCTCTACTCTTCACTGGACCTCTGATGTTCAGACAGTGTTCTCTGATTGTGCCTATGACACCTCTACTCTTCACTGGACCTCTGATGTTCAGTGTTCTCTGATTGTGCCTCTGACACCTCTACTCTTCACTGGACCTCTGATGTTCAGTGTTCTCTGATTGTGCCTATGGCACCTCTACTCTTCACTGGACCTCTGATGTTCAGTGTTCTCTGATTGTGCCTATGGCACCTCTACTCTTCACTGGACCTCTGATGTTCAGTGTTCTCTGATTGTGCCTATGGCACCTCTACTCTTCACTGGACCTCTGATGTTCAGTGTTCTCTGATTGTGCCTATGGCACCTCTACTCTTCACTGGACCTCAGATGTTCTGTGTTCTCTGATTGTGTCTATGGCACCTCTACTCTTCACTGGACCTCTGATGTTCAGTGTTCTCTGATTGTGCCTATGGCACCTCTAGCTCTTCACTGGTTCTATTCTGCATTTCCTTCCGTACCTTTCGCCCCAGTATGTTGTTATTCTACTGGACAACCTCCTACTGTCCTCCCCTGGCACTTAAACACGTACCATACCGGACCCTGGAGAGTCTATAGTGATGATGCTGTATGGTAGGATTGCTGCTGATGGTGATGATGATAGTGGTGATGGTGATCACAAGCTCAACACCACACTCATCAACCTGTTCTCGCACTTGCTTATAGTCAATATTGGCTTATTAATAAGTGCATATGTGACATACTAATTTTTTGTGAATATTTTAGTTTACCTTGAAAAGCTGAATAGAAAACACCGAACTCACCTAACCTTCTTAGTATGGTAAGATAAAGATCTTATTGCTTCTTAATTACAATTAGTACTGAACCTATACCTATATTGATATTACAGTTTTATAAAAATAATAAAACAAAACCAAAATATTTAAATAAATTGTAAAGTAACTCAGGATACTGTCAAATATTGTATAAAATCTCTATTGTTTAATAAAACTGAAAAAGAAATTCCTAATATTAAATCTGGTGTTTAGCAAATCTATAGGAAGAGTTTGTACCTTAAAAACAAAATATAACTTGGCATATACCGCATATGTACTTATTAATCAGCCAAATAGTGACTATAAGCATTAAGTCATATATATATACTGTCTTGTGCGAGGACGGGTTGCCTTACTCATCAGCCAAGCTGACACCTGAGTCTCAACAGCAGTTCTCATCTCACCCATCAGCAGGTAAGTGAGACACACCTGATGTATGATAATAAAATTAATAATAAAAATAATAATAATATTAATAATGGTATCGCATTATTCATTTTTTCATTTTTCCCCCTTGTCTTTAAGGGCGATTTCTTTAATTATTCTCTTCCTCCTTCGGCTGTTTCACATCTTTATCTTTTATCTTATTCTCTACTCCCTATTCGTCTTGTTCTTTAGTCTCCTCCTCCTCCTCCTTCTCCTCCTCCTACACGCGCGGCGAATCAATGCCGCCTATCGATTTCTTAGGCCTAGGGGAGGGGGGAGGAGGAGGGGGTTTTGAGCCAGTAACACAGATGTGGTGTGGGTCCCCCCCCCGTCCCCCCCCTGTTCTCCGCAGTGCAGGACTTGTAGCCAAGACGGGCCGGTGTTTGTTTGTTTGTTTGTTTGTTTCCCCTTCTTAGACAGACAGACAGACAGACAGGCAGACAGACAGACAGACAGACAGACAGACAGACAGACAGACAGACAGACAGACAGGCCGGCAGGCAGGCAGACAGACAGACAGACACGGACAGACAGACAGACAGACAGACAGACAGACAGACAGACAGACAGACAGACAGGCCGGCAGGCAGGCAGACAGACAGACAGACAGGCCGGCAGGCAGGCAGACAGACACGGACAGACAGACAGACAGACAGACAGACAGACAGACAGACAGACAGGCAGGCAGGCAGACAGACAGACACGGACAGACAGACAGACAGACAGGCCGGCAGGCAGACAGATTGACAGTTGAGAAGCGGGACCAAAGAGCCGGAGCTCAACCCCCGCAAGCACAAATAGGTGAGTACAGACAGACAGACAGACAGACAGACAGACAGACAGACAGACAGACAGACAGACAGACAGACAGACACAGACAGACAAGGACAGACAGACACTCCCGCAGACAGAAGCCCCCACCATAGTTGCCATCGCTGCCATAACCATCACTATGGCAGTCACTGTCAATTAGTGCCATTGCCATAAGCAGTGTTACTAACTAACCTCCAAATTC
Source organism: Procambarus clarkii (assembly GCF_040958095.1). Lineage (NCBI taxonomy): Eukaryota > Metazoa > Arthropoda > Malacostraca > Decapoda > Cambaridae > Procambarus > Procambarus clarkii. The sequence goes on along the minus strand of NC_091163.1, from coordinate 5,147,924 downwards.
AAGACTATATTCTACCTTCAGAGAACATGGGGCTTGAAGCTCCCATGTGAGTGTGTGTGTGTGACAAGAGGAGCTATGATCACGACATACAGGATACTACTGAGGGTCAACACACGAGGCTGATACAAGCAGAAGACAGTGACCCCCCATGATCTATGGGTCTATAGATCACGAATCATTCTATGGGTCGCATGCTTGATCATACCTGGTTGATGGGGTTCTGGGAGTTCTTCTACTCCCCAAGCCCGTCCAGAGGCCAGGCTTGACTTGTGAGAGTTTGGTCCACCAGGCTGTTGCTTGGAGCGGCCCGCAGGCCCACTCTAGCCTGCGTTCAATCCCCGACCGTCCATAAGTGATTGGGCACCATTCCTTCCCCATCCGTCCCATCCCAAATCCTTATCCTGACCCCTTCCCAGTGCTATATAGTCGTAATGGCTTGGCGCTTTCCCCCTTGATAGTTCCCTTCCCTTCCTAGAGCAAAGTCAGTATGAGTACATAGCACATGGAAAGGTTGCGAGACTGGACAGCTAGGATGGGAGGACTATCGGGGATCGAACGCCGACCCTGCACCCAATTACGAGTCCAAGTGAGTGGATCAGACGCCCTAGAGATTGCGTGGTTCACTCTACATCTTGGCTGGGGTTGAGCTGTAACCACTGGGCCGGGAAAGACGGCCTCAGGAGCGCCCCTTCAATAGTTCTAGTGCGGCTGAGTGTGTGTGTGTGTGTGTGTGAGTGTGTGTGTGTGTGTGTGTGTGTGTGTGTGTGTGTGTGTGTGTGTGTGTGTGTGTGTGTGTGTGTGTGTGTGTGTGTGTGTGTGGCTGGTGGCTTCTGCTTCTTGTTAGTCTTTGTATGATGCTCAGCTTGACCGTGTACACACACACACACACACACACACACACACACACACACACACACACACACACCACGGAGCCACCACCTCAAGAAATACGTTATAAAACTACGAAAAGTTCATGAATTTGCGACGAGGCTCGTCCCAGCGTTGCGAGGGATGGGATATGAAGAGCGACTGAAGGAACTAAACCTGACGACGTTAGAAAAATGGAGGGAGCGGGGAGAAATGATAGCAACATATAAAATACTTAAGTGGATTGACAGAGTGGAAATAGACGAAATGTTCACACTGAATACTGCTGAACTCTTTGTCCTCTATAATCTGAAACTTGCTTGACTGGGGTATCTGAGCAACTTGAGGGTATTTTGATGGTATTTGAGTATTTGTAATCGCTGTCTCCCTAATCATTATTTGGAACAAAGTCAAGGACTCGAGGATAATTGCTTTTCTATATGAACAAATCCACAAGGGCCGTGACGAGGATTCGAACCTGCGTACAAGAGCATCCCAGACACTGTCTTAATCGACCGATCTTTTGACCATGTAGTAGCTCAGTCGATTAAGGCTGCGTCTGGGATGCTCTCTGACGCAGGTTCGAATCCTCGTCACGGCCCTTGTGGATTTGTTCATTTGATGCATCACGCTATTGTGATTTCTGTGTGCTTTTCTAGATGCTTCTATTGTTTGCTGGTTTAAAGCAAAACTGTCCCACATCTGCAAGGTCATTTGTGTGTGTGACTGTTCATTCAGGCTGCTGGAACGCTCTCTGGAATAACTCTATTCGCTATGGTCTTCCATTTCAGGTGCCGTAGGTTGAAGTCCCCCAAGCAGGATGATGTTCGGGGCGGGATTGGTGAGGTTGTCCAAGCAGTGTTCTATTTTCATTAGTTGGTCTTGAAACTGCTGTGATTTGCCTCTGGTGACTTATATACAAGGACAATAACTACATTTAATATCACTATTTTTATTATCAGCACTTCCACCATATTGTTTGTGGTGTTGAGCAGCTCAGTGTAGATGAGTGTGTCTTTGGTGTAGAGGCTGACCCCCACGCTGACCCCACCCTGTAGAGGCTGACCCCCACGCTGACCCCACCCTGTAGAGGCTGATCCCCACGCTGACCCCACCCTGTAGAGGCTGACCCCACCCTGTAGAGACTGACCCCCACGCTGACCCCACCCTGTAGAGGCTGACCCCCACGCTGACCCCACCTTGTAGAGGCTGACCCCACCCTGTAGAGGCTGACCCCACCCTGTAGAGGACTGACCCCACCCTGTAGAGGCTGACTCCACCCTGTAAAGGCTGACCTCACCCTATAGAGGCTAACCCCACCCTGCAGTCTGACCCCACCCCTGTAGAGGCTAACCCCACCCTGTAGAGGCTGACCCCCACCCTGCAGAGGCTGACCCCACCCTGTAGAGGCTGACCCCACCCTGTAGAGGCTGACCCCACCCTGTAGAGGCTGACCCCACCCTGTAGAGGCTGACCCCACCCTGTAGAAGCTGACCCCACCCTGTAAAGGCTGACCTCACCCCTGTAGAGTCTGACCCCACCCCTGTAGAGTCTGACCCCACCCCTGTAGAGGCTGACCCCACCCTATAGAGGCTGACCCCACCCTGTAGAGGCTGACCCCACTCTGTAGAGGCTGACCCCACTCTGTAGAGGCTGACCCTACCCTGTAGAGGCTGACCCCACCCTGTAGAGGCTGACCCCACCCTGTAGAGGCTGACCCCACTCTGTAGGGGCTGACCCCACCCTGTAGGGGCTGACCCCACTCCTGTAGAGGCTAACCCCACCCTATAGAGGCTGACCCCACCCTATAGAGGCTGACCCCACCCTGTAGAGGCTGACCCCACTCTGTAGGGGCTGACCCCACCCTGCAGAGGCTGACCCCACCCTGTAGAGGCTGACCCCACCCTGTAGAGGCTGACCCCACCCTGTAGAGGCTGACCCCACCCTGTAGAGGCTGACCCCACCCTGTAGAGGCTGACCCCACCCTGTAGAGGCTAACCCCACCCTATAGAGGCTGACCCCACCCTGTAGAGGCTGAACCCACCCTGTAAAGGCTGACCCCACCCTGTAGAGGCTGACCCCACCCTGTAGAGGCTGACCCCACCCTGTAGAGGCTGACCCCACCCTGTAGAGGCTGACCCCACCCTGTAGAGGCTGACCCCACCCTGTAGAGGCTGACCCCACCCTGTAGAGGCTGACCCCACCCTGCAGAGGCTGACCCCACCCTGCAGAGGCTGACCCCACCCTGTAGAGGCTGACCCCACCCTGTAGAGGCTGACCCCACCCTGTAGAGGCTGACCCCACCCTGTAGAGGCTGACCCCACCCTGTAGAGGCTGACCCCACCCTGTAGAGGCTGACCCCACCCTGTAGAGGCTGACCCCACCCTGTAGAGGCTGACCCCGCCCTGTAGAGGCTGACCCCACCCTGTAGAGGCTGACCCCACTCTGTAGAGGCTGACCCCACCCTGTAGAGGCTGACCCCGCCCTGTAGAGGCTGACCCCACCCTGTAGAGGCTGACCCCACCCTGCAGAGGCTGACCCCACCCTGTAGCCTGTGTTTCCTTTCACATCTGAAAAATTATTAATGATGTTGATTTGTGGAAGGAAATTATCAGGTTAAAGCGTCAAGCCATTACGGATATATATAGCACTGGGAAGGGGTCAGGATAAGGATTTGGGATGGGACGGGGGAAAGGAATGGTGCCCAACCACTTGGTCGGGGATTGAACGCCGACCTGCATGAAGCGAGATCGTCGCTCTACCGTCCAGCCCCGAGTGTTGTATTTGTGGAACTGCTGCATGTTTTAATAGGTTTTAATATCTATCGACCTGGTCGACGACCGGGCCGCGGGGACGCTAAGCCCTGGAAGCACCTCAAGGTAACCCCCCCCCCCCCCTATGGATTACCCAACATGTTCCCCCATATCGCCAGACGGTCAAAATCACTACCACCATCAGTCCTATCAGGTACCAGGATAATACGAGAACTATTCTCGTATCAAGTTCTTTACGAGAACTTTCAAATCCAGGGATCCCATCACAATGGTTGTACTCTTCAAGTCACTTGTGTTGTCCCGTCTTGAGTACTGCTCAGTACTCACTTCCCCCTTCAGAGCAGGAGAGATTGCTGAAATAGAGGGAATACAGAGAACATATACGGCACGCATAGACGCGATAAAACACCTAAATTATTGGGATCGTCTCAAAGCTCTCCAAATGTACTCACTAGAAAGGAGACGAGAGAGATACCAAATAATTTACACGTGGAAGATACTGGAGGGCCAGGTACCAAATCTACATAGTAAAATAACAACGTACTGGAGTGAACGATATGGAAGAAAATGCAGAATAGAACCAGTGAAGAGCAGAGGTGCCATAGGCACAATCAGAGAACACTGTATAAACATCAGAGGTCCGCGGTTGTTCAACGTCCTCCCAGCGAGCATAAGAAATATTGCCGGAACAACCGTGGACATCTTCAAGAGGAAACTAGAGTGTTTCCTCCAAGGAGTGCCGGACCAACCGGGCTGTGGTGGGTATGTGGGCCTGCGGGCCGCTCCAAGCAACAGCCTGGTGTACCAAACTCTCACAAGTCAAGCCTGGCCTCGGGCCGGGCTTGGGGAGTAGAAGAACTCCCAGAACCCCATCAACCAGGTATCAACCAGGTATGACCTCAGAAGATATCAATAGATATCAACAAGACACCACCATACACACTTATGAACAGCTAGGACCAAAACAACTGAATCTAAAGGATTTGATCCTATTTATATAACAAATCACAAGAACGTCATTAAGCCAGCAACACCTAGTTGGATTTGTTCTGCTGTTCTTCAACAACCATAACAAGGAACATAGTTAATGTTCAACAACGGCGGCGACGATAGTTAACTCAATATCTAACAACATATTTTCTAACTGTCCAGAGATTGAGTTCCATTCCAAATTGTTTACATTCCATACCCCCCCCTCCCCCCCCTCTAACAGGTATGGATACACCCCCCCTGGTTTGGAACCCCCCCCTCCCCCTAGTCTAGAAGTGTGCTCGTGGTGGCAAACTTCATGTACAGTTTTATGTGTATGTGGGATCGAACCCCAGTTGGTCCAGGAGGCATTAAGTAGAGCAGTAGATTGAAGGTTGATAGGTTGGTTGTGATGGGTAAATGGGTAACGCTTGGGCCACAAATGCCTCCACAGACCTCCCCCCCCCCCCTCCAGTGCATAAAAATAGCTGGAGAAGAGAGGTGGAGGGGTGGGGAGGACTGGTGGAGGGAGTGGTGGGGAGGACTGGTGGAGGGAGTGGTGGGGAGGACTGGTGGAGGGAGTGGTGGGAGGAGTGGTGGAGGGAGTAGTGGGAGGACGGGTGGGGGAGTGGGGGGAGGACGGGTGGGGGGGAGAGGAGGATTGGGGGGGGGTGGTAGGGGAGAGTAGCGATGGTGGTAATCGATACGCTGGCCTCGCCCCCCCCCCACACTTATAGTCCCTGTCATTCACCACCACTACCACCACCACAACTACTACCATACCCTTCACAACCACCATTCTCACAACCACAAATATAACCATCACCACTATCATCGTAAATACTGCCTCTACCACAAGTACCACCACACCTACCACCTGACACTGTCCTCCACCACCACCTGACACTGTCCTCCATCACCACCTGACACTGTCCACCACCACCACCACCTGACACTGTCCACCACCACCTGACACTGTCCACCACCACCTGACACTGTCCACCACCACCACCTGACACTGTCCACCACCACCACCTGACACTGTCCACCACCACCTGACACTGTCCACCACCACAACCACCACCACCTGACACTGTCCACCACCACCACCTGACACTGTCCACCACCACCTGACACTGTCCACCACCACCACCTGACACTGTCCACCACCACCTGACACTGTCCACCACCACCACCTGACACTGTCCTCCACCACCACCTGACACTGTCCACCACCACCTGACACTGTCCACCACCACCACCACCTGACACTGTCCACCACCACCACCTGACACTGTCCTCCACCACCACCTGACTCTGTCCACCACCACCTGACACTGTCCACCACCACCTGACACTGTCCACCACCACCTGACACTGTCCATCACCACCTGACACTGTCCACCACCACCTGACGCTGTCCACCACCACCACCACCTGACACTGTTCACCACCACCTGACACTGTCCACCACCACCACCACCACCTGACACTGTCCACCACCACCTGACACTGTCCACCACCACCACCACCACCTGACACTGTCCACCACCACCACCACCACCTGACACTGTCCACCACCACCACCACCACCTGACACTGTCCACCACCACCACCACCACCTGACACTGTCCACCACCACCTGACACTGTCCACCACCACCACCACCTGACACTGTCCACCACCACCACCTGACACTGTCCTCCACCACCACCTGACACTGTCCACCACCACCACCACCTGACACTGTCCACCACCACCACCACCTGACACTGTCCACCACCACCTGACACTGTCCACCACCACCTGACACTGTCCACCACCACCTGACACTGTCCACCACCACCACCACCTGACACTGTCCACCACCACCACCTGACACTGTCCTCCACCACCACCTGACACTGTCCACCACCACCTGACACTGTCCACCACCACCACCACCTCACACTGTCCACCACCACCACCTGACACTGTCCACCACCACCACCTGACACTGTCCACCACCACCTGACACTGTCCACCACCACCACCTGACACTGTCCACCACCACCACCTGACACTGTCCTCCACCACCACCTGACACTGTCCACCACCACCTGACACTGTCCACCACCACCACCACCTATCACTGTCCACCACCACCACCACCTGACACTGTCCACCACCACCACCACCTGACACTGTCCACCACCACCACCACCTGACACTGTCCACCACCACCACCACCTGACACTGTCCACCACCACCTGACACTGTCCACCACCACCACCACCTGACACTGTCTACCACCACCACCTGACACTGTCCACCACCACCACCTGACACTGTCCTCCACCACCACCTGACACTGTCCACCACCACCTGACACTGTCCTCCACCACCACCTGACACTGTCCACCACCACCACCTGACACTGTCCTCCACCACCACCTGACACTGTCCACCACCACCACCTGACACTGTCCACCACCACCACCTGACACTGTCCACCACCACCACCTGACACTGTCCTCCACCACCACCTGACACTGTCCACCACCACCACCTGACACTGTCCTCCACCACCACCTAACACTGTCCACCACCACCACCTGACACTGTCCACCACCACCACCTGACACTGTCCACCACCACCTAACACTGTCCACCACCACCTGACACTGTCCACCACCACCACCACCTGACACTGTCCACCACCACCACCACCTGACACTGTCCACCACCACCACCACCTGACACTGTCCACCACCACCACCACCTGACACTGTCCACCACCACCTGACACTGTCCACCACCACCTGACACTGTCCACCACCACCTGACACTGTCCACCACCACCACCACCTGACACTGTCCACCACCACCACCTGACACTGTCCTCCACCACCACCTGACACTGTCCACCACCACCTGACACTGTCCACCACCACCTCACACTGTCCACCACCACCACCTGACACTGTCCACCACCACCACCTGACACTGTCCACCACCACCTGACACTGTCCACCACCACCACCTGACACTGTCCACCACCACCACCTGACACTGTCCTCCACCACCAACTGACACTGTCCACCACCACCTGACACTGTCCACCACCACCACCACCTGACACTGTCCACCACCACCACCACCTGACACTGTCCACCACCACCACCACCTGACACTGTCTACCACCACCACCTGACACTGTCCACCACCACCACCTGACACTGTCCTCCACCACCACCTGACACTGTCCACCACCACCTGACACTGTCCTCCACCACCACCTGACACTGTCCACCACCACCACCTGACACTGTCCTCCACCACCACCTGACACTGTCCACCACCACCACCTGACACTGTCCACCACCACCACCTGACACTGTCCACCACCACCACCTGACACTGTCCTCCACCACCACCTGACACTGTCCACCACCACCACCTGACACTGTCCTCCACCACCACCTAACACTGTCCACCACCACCACTTGACACTGTCCACCACCACTTGACACTGTCCATCACCACTTGACACTGTCCACCACCACCTGACACTGTCCACCACCACCACCTGACACTGTCCACCACCATTTGACACTGTCCACCACCACCACCTGACACTGTCCACCACCACCACCTGACACTGTCCACCACCACCACCACCACCTGACACTGTCCACCACCACCTGACACTGTCCACCACCACTTGACACTGTCCACCACCACCTGACACTGTCCACCACCACCTGACACTGTCCACCACCACTTGACACTGTCCACCACCACCTGACACTGTCCACCACCACCACCACCACCTGACACTGTCCACCACCACCACCACCACTTGACACTGTCCATCACCACCTGACACTGTCCACCACCACCACCACCACCTGACACTGTCCACCACCACCTGACACTGTCCACCACCACCACCACCTGACACTGTCCACCACCACCACCACCACCTGACACTGTCCACCACCACCTGACACTGTCCACCACCACCACCTGACACTGTCCACCACCACCACCTGACACTGTCCACCACCACCACCTGACACTGTCCACCACCACCACCTGACACTGTCCACCACCACCACCACCTGACACTGTCCACCACCACCACCACCTGACACTGTCCACCACCACCTGACACTGTCCACCACCACCACCACCTGACACTGTCCACCACCACCACCACCTGACACTGTCCACCACCACCTGACACTGTCCACCACCACCACCACCTGACACTATCCACCACCACCTGACACTGTCCAACACCTGACTATCTGGCACTCTGACCATGGCACTATATGGCACTCTTTGTGGGGTAATATAAGCAGTCATTATCACTCGTTAATTAAATCTGGTAACGAAGGGAGGCTCCCCCCCCCAAGGCTTCGTTAACTAAGGAGGACAATAAGGGAACAACGTTGTCATTTGTCTTGGTGTGTACTCACCTAGTTGTACTTGCGGGGGGTGAGCTCTGGCTCTTTGGTCCCGCCTCTCAACCGTCAATCAACTGGTGTACAGGTTCCTGAGCCTATTGGGCTCTATCATATCTACATTTGAAACTGTGTATGGAGTCAGCCTCCACCACATCACTGCCTAGTGCATTCCATCTGTTAACTACTCTGACACTGAAAAAGTTCCTTCTAACGTCTCTGTGGCTCATGTGGGTACTCAGTTTCCACCTGTGTCCCCTTGTTCGCGTCCCACCAGTGTTAAACTGTTTATCCTTATCTACCCTGGTGATTCCTCTGAAAATTTCCAAGACTCTCCTTCCAAATGTTCTTAGATAATTTCTCTCACCTCCTCCGTTCAAGTTGTAAAAGTTGAGTTAGGTTCAAGGACTTCGTCTGACGCCAACTTACTCAACCTATTGACAGCTCTGACACAAAGATCTTTCTGACGTATCTGTGACTCCTTTTGTCTCTCTAGTTTCTGTCTATGCCTCTTCGTTCTGTTGTTCCGTGGGTTTGTACAATGTTTGTCGAGTTGGTTGATTCCCTTAAAATCTTATATGTCGTTGTCAAGTCCTCTATATTACTTCCCTCTGCCAGTGTGTGTTGTCAAAAAAATTGTATTGCCCTAAATGTGCTTGCGACGGGTTGAGCTTCGCCTCTTTGTTCCCGCCGGGTTGGGCTTACATATCAATAAGTTTGTATATTTAAATTTGATGTATACGTCTGTCAAGGATATCATGCCTGAACAAACAGCTACCTGGATCAGAGGACACCTCAGACACATAATAGTCAGCTGGATGTATTTGGATTGAACCTGGTTGATGGGGTTCTGGGAGTTCTTCTACTCCCCCAAGCCCGGCCCGAGGCCAGGCTTGACTTGTGAGAGTTTGGTCCACCAGGCTGTTGCTTGGAGCGGCCCGCAGGCCAACCACAGCCCGGTTGGTCCGGCACTCCTTGGAGGAAACTATCTAGTTTTCTCTTGAAAATGTCCACGGTTGTTCCGGCAATATTTCTTATACTCGCTGGGAGGACGTTGAACAACCGCGGACCTCTGATGTTTATACAGTGTTCTCTGATTGTGCCTATGGCACCTCTGCTCTTCACTGGTTCTATTCTGCATTTTCTTCCATATCGTTCACTCCAGTACGTTGTTATTTTACTGTGTAGATTTGGTACTTGGCCCTCCAGTATTTTCCAGGTGTATACTATTTGGTATCTCTCTCGTCTCCTTTCTAGAGAATACATTTGGAGAGCTTTGAGACGATCCCAATAATTTAGGTGTTTTATCGTCTATGGGTGCCGTATATGTTCTCTGTATTCCCTCTATTTCAGCAATCTCTCCTGCTCTGAAGGGGGAAGTGAGTACTGAGCAGTACTCAAGACGGGACAACACAAGTGACCTGAAGAGTACAACCATTGTGATGGGATCCCTGGATTTGAAAGTTCTCGTAATCCATCCGATCATTTTTCTGGCTGACGCAATATTTGCTTGGTTATGCTCCCTAAACGTTAGGTCGTCAGACATCATTATTCCCAAATCCTTGACATGCTGTTTTCCTACTATGGCCAAATTTCATTGTGTTTTGTACCCTGTATTATGTTTAAGGTCCTCATTTTTACCGTACCTGAGTACCTGGAATTTATTACTGTTAAACACCATGTTATTTTCTGCTGCTCAGTCGAAAACTTTATTAATATCTGCTTGTAGTTTTTCAGTGTCTTCAGCAGAGGTAATTTTCATCCTGATTTTTGTGTCATCTGCAAAGGATGACACGAAGCTGTGACTTGTATTTAAAGGATGGTCCATCATGGTCCATCATACTTGTACTTTCTGGTGATCCTGAATTGAATTCTACGACCAGGCAAAAAAAATTAAACAAGAAACAGAGGGGTGGGAAGACTGCATGTTTTTGGATTGTCAGAAAGCCTTTGACACAGTACCACACAAGAGGCTAGTGCAAAAGCTGGAGATGCAGGCAGGGGTGAAAGGGAAGGTACTCCATTGGATAAGGGAGTACCTAAGCAACAGGAGATAGCGAGTCATTGTGAGGGGTGAGGTCTTGGAGTGGCGAGGCGTCACCAATGGAGTCCCTAAGGGATCAGTTCTTGGACCTGTACTGTTTCTGATATATGTAACTGATCTCCCAGAGGGTATAGAATCGTTCCGCTCAATGTTTACTGATGATGCAAAAATTGTGAGGAGGATTAAGACAGAGTAAGATAGTAGGAGGCTACGAGATGACTTAGACACTCTGAAGGAATGGTCCAACAAATAACTACTAAATTTCAATCCAAGTAAATGTAAGATAATGAAACTAGGTGGAGGAATACTTAACATTTAGTTAAGTATTCCTACACTGTAAGTAAGTCAGGAAGGCAGACACAGAATTCCGCATGGGAGACGAAGTACTTAATGAAACGGACAAGAGAGAAAGATCTAGGAGTTGATATCACACCAAACCTGTCTCCTGAAGCCCACATAAAAATAATAACATCTGCGGCCTATGCGAGGCTGGCTAACATCAGAACAGCCTTCAGGAACCTGTACACCAGTTGATTGACAGTTGAGAGGCGGGACCAAAGAGCCAGAGCTCAACCCCGGCAAGCACAACTAGGTGAGTACACACACACACACACACACACACACACATACACACATACACACACACACACACACACACACACACACACACACAGATGACGCAAAATTAATGAGAAGAGTTGTGACAGACGAGGATTGTAGGATCCTCCAAGAGGACTTAAACAGGCTGCAGAGATGGTCAGGGAAATGGCTACTGGAGTTTAACAACAGTAAATGTAAAGTTATGGAAATGGGATCAGGTGACAGGAGACCAAAGGGACAGTACACAATGAAGGGGAACAGCCTACCTGTAACGATTCGAGAAAGAGACCTGGGAGTGGATGTGACACCTAATCTAACTCCTGAGGCACATATAAATAGGATAACGACAGCAGCGTACTCTACACTGGCGAAAATTAGAACTTCATTCAGAAACCTAAATGAGGAAGCTTTTAGGGCGCTTTACACTGCCTACGTGAGACCCGTCTTAGAGTATGCCGCGCCATCATGGAGCCCCCACCTGAAGAAACACATAAAGAAACTGGAGAAGGTTCAGAGGTTTGCGACGAGGCTTGTCCCAGAGTTACGAGGGATGGGATATGAAGAGCGGCTGAAGGAACTGAACCTAACGACACTAGAGAAAAGAAGGGAGAGAGGAGATATGATAGGGACATATAAAATACTCAGGGGAATTGATAAAGTGGAAATAGATGAAATGTTCACACGTAATAATAACAGAACGAGGGGACATGGGTGGAAACTGGAAACTCAGATGAGTCACAGAGATGTTAGGAAGTTTTCTTTTAGCGTGAGAGTAGTAGAAAAATGGAATGCACTTGGGGAACAGGTTGTGGAAGCAAATACTATTCATACTTTTAAAACTAGGTATGATAGGGAAATGGGACAGGAGTCATTGCTGTAAACAACCGATAGCTAGAAAGGCGGGATCCAAGAGTCAATGCTCGATCCTGCAAGCACATATAGGTGAGTACATATAGGTGAGTACACACACACACACACACACACACACACACACATACACACACACACACACACACATTTGTTACTGTTCAGAAACTTTTGGTCACATAAAATAATGAGACAAATCCCTGAAAGGAGTGATGTGGGAGGGGGGGAGGATGGTGAGTGGGAGGGGGGGGATGGTGAGAGGGAGGGGGGGAGGATGGTGAGTGGGAGGGGGGGGATGGTGAGAGGGAGGGGGGAGGATGGTGAGTGGGAGGGGGGGATGGTGAGTGGGAGGGGGGATGGTGAGAGGGAGGGGGGGGGAGGATGGTGAGTGGGACGGGGGGATGGTGAGAGGAAGGGGGGGGGAGGATGGTGAGTGGGAGGGGGGGGATGGTGAGAGGGAGGGGAGGACTTTGAGGAAGGGGGTGGAGGGTGGGTGGGGGTCCTTTCCCCTGTGCCACTCCACTAAAATGTAACAGCCCCCCCCCTCCATAACCCCCAACGTATGAACCCCAACAACCCACCTAACCTATCGAACCCAATGTCTAGAAAACGTCAACAAGGCGGTGCTTTCACCCGGCGCATGTGTAAGGCACGGTTGGGCCTCGTAAACAATGCCAGGCATTAGGGGGGTGTGTGGGGGGCGGCGCCCCAGGCCAGTGATGACCCCCCCCCCACACACACACACACACCTGGGCGGCACTCACCTACTGGCACTGGCCTACCAGTGCCTACGGTGAGGCCGCTGGCACGGTAGCAACATGGCGGCGATGCCAGGTCTATTTTCATGGTCTTGGATTGATGTGTCACTGTGTGCCCACCTAGTTATGCTTGCGGGGGTTGAGCTCTGGCTCTTTGGTCCCGCCTCTCAACCGTCAATCAACAGGTGTACAGGTTCCTGAGCCTATTGGGCTCTATCATATCTACACTTGAAACTGTGTATGGAGTCAGCCTCCACCACATCACTGCCTAATACATTCCATCTGTTAACTACTCTGACACTGAAAAAGTTCTTTCTAACGTTCCTGTGGCTCATTTAGGTACTTAGTCTCCACCTGTGTCCCCTTGTGTAAGTACCACCCTTGTTAAGTAATCAGCTCTTAGCTACCCTGCTAATTTCCCCTGGGAATTTTATATGTGATGATCATGTCTCCCCGAAACCTTGTTTCTTGCAGCGAGGTGAGGTGCAAATAACGCAGCCTTTCCTCGTAACTCATGCCTCTTAGCTCTAGGACTAATGCCTAATCTAGTGGCATATGTGTGTGTGTGTGCTCACCTAGTTGTACTCACCTGATTGTTGCTTGCAGGGTCTAGCATCAACTCCTAAGCCCCGCCTCTCAACCATCATTGGTCGAGTGCAGTAACTATTCACTCGCGTGTCTTATCACAATAACATTTAATGTTGTGTATGGAATTAGTTCCACTTATTAACGACTCTCAGACTGAACAACTTCATGACATCTCTGAGACTCACCTGTGCCTCCAGTTCCCAATTATGTCCTCTCTTTCTCTACCTTAATGTGAACATTGCTCCTATATCCATTTTGTTAATCCTTCTTAGTATCATGTACGTCGTTATCACGTCTGCCTCATTCTCTTTCTTCGAGGTAAGTGGTGTTCAGTTCCCTCAGACTTTCTTCATAGTTCAGTCCCTGCAGCTCTGGGTCGAGTCTTCATGTGTATTCTTGGATATTTTTTAATTTTATTTTGTTTCATTTGGTAGGGGTTCCAGGCTGGGGCAGCATACTCAATAATATCTGGAGTTCACCTGGTTGATGGGGTTCTGGGAGTTCTTCTACTCCCCAAGCCCGGCCCGAGGCCAGGCTTGACTTGTGAGAGTTTGGTCCACCAGGCTGTTGCTTGGAGCGGCCCGCAGGCCCACATACCCACCACAGCCCCGTTGGTCCGGCACTCCTTGGAGGAACTTGTCTGAATGCTTATTAAAGACGTTCACATTGTTCACATTCTACACAACCACACAACCACACAACCACCACCACCACTACTACACAACCACCACACAACCATCACTACCACATAATACACCACATAATGTCATGCCACGGTGGGATTACATTCAATGAATGGCTTCCTCTCTCTCTCTCTCTCTCTCTCTCTCTCTCTCCTCTCTCTCTCTCTCTCTCTCTCTCTCTCTCTCTCTCTCTCTCTCTCTCTCTCTCTTCTCCCTCACTCTCTCTTCTCCCTCACTCTCCCTTCTCCCTCACTCTCCCTTCTCCCTCACTCTCCCTTCTCCCTCACTCTCCCTTCTCCCTCACTCTCCCTTCTCCCCCATTCTCCGTTCTCGTAGGTTCTCCATCTTCTCGTATCGTTTAAGATGTGTTCTTCCCATCTCGACTCCTCCAGTTCCTATTTTACATTTCTTATTCCTGCGTTATCACTAGTTCCTCCCACCTCCTTCTTCTCCGCCCACTCTCTCTCTTACTCCTTCTTTCGTTCAGCTTTTATTATCACACACACACACACACCCACACACACACCCACACACACACACACACACACACACACACACCCACACACACACACCCACACACACACACCCACACACACACACACACACACACACACACACACACACACACACACACACACACACACACACACACACACCCACACACACACACCCACACACACACACCCACACACACACACACACACACACACACACACACACACACACACACACACACACACACACATACACACACACACACACACACACACACACACACACACACACACACACACACACACACACACACACACACCCACACACACACACCCACCCACACACACACCCACACACACACACACACACACACACACACACACACACATACACACACACACACATACACACACACACACACACACACATACACACACACACACACACACACACACACACACACACACACACACACACACACACACACACACATACACACACACACACACACACACACACATACACACACACACACACACACACACACACACACACACACACACACACACACAAGCAAGCAAGCAAGCAAGCAAGCATAGAGGCATTACAGATAGCAACAACAGTGGCAGACAGAATCAGAGCTAAACTTCTAGTGATGACGGACCTAAATCACGGAGACCCCCGAAATCCTCATGGCGGGGAAGCAACGTGGAGAGCGAAATTAGTAGAAGTTGTAGAAAGAAACTTCTTAACACGTAAAGGAGGACACAGGAGAAAGGGAAGGGACCAGCCGAAGGAAGCTGATCTTCACCCAGTATGAGGAAGACATTGAGAACTTAAAGAGCATGTAATACCACTAGGAACAAGTGACTATTGTGTTCAGGTGTTCACTACATGATGGACTCCTCCAAGGAGTGCCGGACCAACCGGGTTGTGGTGGGTATGTGGGCCTGCGGGCCGCTCCAAGCAACAGCCTGGTGGACCAAACTCTCACAAGTCAAGCCTGGCCTCGGGCCGGGCTTGGGGAGTAGAAGTAACTCCCAGAACCCCATCAACCAGGTATCAACCAGGTATGACCTCAGAACAGTGCCCATAAGACCAGCAGTAAGTGAAGGGAGAACAGACTATACAAAAGGAGACTACGTGAAAGTAAGAGAGTGCCTGGGAAAGTGTGTACTGGGTTAGAGGGAAAACGGTCCAGGAAATGATGGACCAAGTCAAACTGAGGTGCAAAGAGGCAGGTTATCTTGAGGTTATTTTGAGATGATTTCGGGGCTTTAGTATCCCCGCGGCCCGGTCCTCGATCAGGCCTTCCAGCCCCCAGGAAGCAGCCCGTGACAGCTAACTAACTCCCAGGTACCTATTTTACTGCTAAGAAGGGAAAATGTTTCAATCGGGGGAAAGCGCCAAGTCATTACGACTATATAGCACTGGGAAGAGGGTCAGGATAAGGATTTTGAGATGGGACGGAGATGTGGGAACGGAAGTGTCCAACCACTTGTGGACGGTCGGGGACTGAACGCCGACCTGCATGAAGCGAGACCGTCGCTCTACCGTCCAGCCCAAGTGGTTGGACGATATAAGAAGGGAAGCGACAGTGAATGATTACGTGACCAGGGTACGAAGAAGAGGAGGCCAGTATACAGAAAATGATAAAGAAATGTGTACATTCTCTAACTTAGTCTTGTGTTTAGCTAGGTATAGACTCCAGGCTGGAGCTGCATACTCCAAGATTGGTCTCACATATATTGTATACAAGGTTCTCAGTGATTCCTTGGACAAGTTTCTAAAGGCAGTTCTTATGTTGGCCAATCTGGTATATACCGCTGATGATATCCTGTTGATGTGGGCCTCTGGGGACAGGTTCGGTGTGATATCAACCCCCAGATCTTTCTCTCTACTTGACTCTTGAAGGATTTCACCTCCCAGATGGTACCTTGTGTTCAGCCTCCTGGTCCCTTCGCCTAATTTCATTACTTTACACTTACCAGAGTTCAACTTTAGTAATCATTTTCTATACCATTCCACCACTTTTTCCAGGTCGTCCTCTAGTCTCTGTCTTCATCTGTCTTGATTTTTCTTATAATTATTGCATCATCAGCAAACATTGAGAGGAACGAGTCTATACCCTCTGGAAGATCGTTTACATATATTAGAAACAGGATGGGTCCCAGTACAGAGCCTTGTGGGACTCCGCTGGTGACATCTCGCCACTCTGATGTCTCCCCCCTCACCGTTACTCGCCGTTTCTTGTTGCTTAGATACTCCCTTATCCACTGGAGCACCTTACCTATTATTTCTGCCTGTTTCTCAAACTTTTGTAAGTCTCTTGTGAGGTACTGTGTCAAAGGCTTTCTGACAGTAAGAAAATGTAGCCTGTCCACCCTTCTCTTTCTTGCCTAAATTGTGTTGCCTGCTCATAGAATTCTATTAAACGTGTGAGGCACGATTTACCATCCCTGAACCCATGCTGGTGGTGAGTTACAAAGCTGTTTCCCTCCAGATGCTCTACGAGCCTTTTCCTCACGATCTTCTCCATCACCTTGCATGGTATACAAGTTAGGGAAACTGGCCTGTAGTTCAGTGCCTCTGGTCTGTCACCCTTCTTGTATATTGGGACTACATTAGCTGTCTTCCAGCTTTCCGGTAGGTCTCCTGTTTCCAGTGACCTGTCATACACCATAGAGAGTGGCACACTTAATGCTTCTGCACCTTAGGGGGCCTCGTAGCCTGGTGGATAGCGCGCAGGACTCGTAATTCTGTGGCGCGGGTTCGATTCCCGCACGAGGCAGAAACAAATGGGCAAAGTTTCTTTCACCCTGAATGCCCCTGTTACCTAGCAGTAAATAGGTACCTGGGAGTTAGTCAGCTGTCACGGGCTGCTTCCTGGGGGTGGAGGCCTGGTCGAGGACCGGGCCGCGGGGACACTAAAAGCCCCGAAATCATCTCAAGATAACCTCAAGATAACCTTCTTTTAGTATCCATGGTGAGATTCTGTCAGGCCCAACAACCTTTGTCACATTCAGTTGCAACAGATTCCTTTTGACCTCATCTCTAGTAAGCTCAGATTCCTCCAAGGCTGCTTGGTTTACCGCTTCATCTTTAAGTACAGGGACTTCTCCTTGAGGGGTAACATTCACCTACACAAAATGCACCAATTCTGATCTTTAAGTCTAAAATCCGAGTGTTTATCTCTCCTTATCTAAGGCTCTAGTGTCCATGCTTACCCATGCCTCCAGCCCTCTCTCTCATCTCTCTCTTTCTTTATTTTCCCCTTTCTTCTTGCCCATCTTCCTCATCCTTCCCCTCTCCCTTCTCCCCTTACATTCCCCCTCCTCCCTTTTATTCTCTTCTCCATCATCCCCTTTCTTTCCTCTCTCCGTCCTCCCCTTTCTTTCCCCTCTCCCTTCTCCCCCTTTTTTCCTCTCTCCCTTTCCTTCCCCTCTCCCTAATTCTATTTGTTTCCCCTCTCCATCCTCTCTTTTCTTCCTCTCTCTCTCTCCTCTCTCATTTCCTTCTAATCTCCCTCCTCCCTTTCTTCCTCTTTCCCCCACCTCTTTCTTCCCCTCATATTCCTCTCTCTCTTTTCATTTTCCCTCTCTGGCTTCTCCCCTTTCTTCCCTCTCCCTCCTCCCCTCACTCACAGCTCTCCCTCGTGTATGCATCTCTTTATCATCCTTTGTTCATGTTGCTTTACCACCCCCTCTACTAGCCCCAGACCCCTCCCCCCCCTCCCCTTCATTCCTTCTTTCTCTGTTTATTCAGTCCTCTTTGTTTCCCTCTTTTGCTCTCTATATCCCTCTCACTCATTGTCTCCTCATCCCTAGCTCATTCTCTCCCCCTCTCTTATTTCCACCTTTCTCTCATTCCTGCCCTCTTATCCCCCTCTCATTCTGCCTTCTCCTTCCCCCTCATTCTCTCATCTCTCCCTCTTCTGTAATATCACTTTATCCGTCTGCCTCTACTCTTTTTCATTTCCCTGTTCTTCCTCCTTTCATCACAGGCATCTATCTCCTCTCCCTCTCTCTCTCTCTCTCTCTCCCTCTCTTTCTTTCTTTGTCTCTCTCTCTCTCTCTCTCTCTCTCTCTTTCTTTCTTTCTCTCTCTCTCTCTCTCTCTCTCTCTCTCTCTCTCTCTCTCTCTCTCTCTCTCTCTCTCTCTCTCTCTCTCTTTCTTTCTTTCTCTCTCTCTCTCTCTCTCTCTCTCTCTCTCTCTCTCTCTCTCTCTCTCTCTCTCTCTCTCTCTCTCTCTCTTTCTTTGTCTCTCTCTCTCTCTCTCTCTTTCTTTCTTTCTTTCTTTCTCTCTCTCTCTCTCTCTCTCTCTCTCTCTCTCTCTCCCTCTCTTGTTGTGGGTACTAGTGATGGTCTACCACTGTTGTAACTACCACTAACGAAACTACCACTACTGTAACTACCACTAACGAAACTACCACTACTGTAACTACCAGTAACGAGTCTACCACTGCTGTAACTACCAGTAACGAGACTACCACTAACGAAACTACCACTGCTGTAATTACCAGTAACGAAACTACCAGTAACGAGTCTACCACTGTTGTAACTACCACTAACGAAACTACCACTACTGCAACTACCAGTAACGAGACTACCACTAACGAAACTACCACTATTGTAACTACTAATTACACCAGAGTCGTTAGTGGCCGGCCCTCCTCCCACCACCACCACAGGGCCTGACCCAGAGCCAACTAACGATAGAGCAAGGCAATGGGTTAGTTCCTCTCCTGACTCTATATTACCTACAGACATCCGGCCAATCCGGCCAATCCGGTTACCTTGAAAAGCTTGCCTGTTCCCCCTGCCGGTGTCCGGACGTGCTGAGTACTAAGGGCTAAAGTCCTCTGTAGCAGACGGGAGTATCACCTGTGAACGCAATCCAAATATAGAGAATATGTTACTATATTGGCTCTGTGAGTTATGAAGATGGTTCTCATAATATAGGCCAGAGTCCGGTTGTGTTTCAGGTAAGATATAGTGTATATTATATAAGATATAATGTATTTTATATAAGATATAATGTATATTATATCCTTGTATGAGCAGGACGGGTTCAGGACGGGTTCAGGACTCTTGCTGCTCACAATTGCTAAATGACTATGATATGAACTCTGCAAGCACAATCGAGACTGCTCCTTTTGACTAATATACACAGACCCTTGCAAAAGCTTTCGAAAAATGAGACGATGGTCTAAATTTAAATTTTGGCCCGAGGGGCGAGTTTATTGGGCAGCGCCACTCATCTTGTGAGTGAACACACCGCCATAGTGACAGTATTGGGCAGCGCCACTCATCTTGTGAGTGGACACACCGCCATAGTGACAGTATTGGGCAGCGCCACTCATCTTGTGAGTGGACACACCGCCATAGTGACAGTATTGGGCAGCGTCACTCATCCTGTGAGTGGACACACCGCCATAGTGACAGTATTGGGCAGCGCCACTCATCCTGTGAGTGGACACACCGCCATAGTGACAGTATTGGGCAGCGCCACTCATCTTGTGAGCGGACACACCGCCATAGTGACAGTATTGGGCAGCGCCACTCATCTTGTGAGTGGACACACCGCCATAGTGACAGTATTGGGCAGCGCCACTCATCCTGTGAGTGGACACACCGCCATAGTGACAGTATTGGGCAGCGCCACTCATCCTGTGAGTGAACACACCGCCATAGTGACAGTATTGGGCAGCGCCACTCATCTTGTGAGTGGACACACCGCCATAGTGACAGTATTGGGCAGCGCCACTCATCTTGTGAGCGGACACACCGCCATAGTGACAGTATTCGGCAGCGCCACTCATCCTGTGAGTGGACACACCGCCATAGTGACAGTATTGGGCAGCGCCACTCATCCTGTGAGTGGACACACCGCCATGGTGACAGTATTGGGCAGCGCCACTCATCCTGTGAGTGGACACACCGCCATGGTGACAGTATTGGGCAGCGCCACTCATCCTGTGAGTGGACACACCGCCATAGTGACAGTATTGGGCAGCGCCACTCATCCTGTGAGTGGACACACCGCCATGGTGACAGTATTGGGCAGCGCCACTCATCCTGTGAGTGGACACACCGCCATGGTGACAGTATTGGGCAGCGCCACTCATCCTGTGAGTGGACACACCGCCATAGTGACAGTATTGGGCAGCGCCACTCATCCTGTGAGTGGACACACCGCCATAGTGACAGTATTGGGCAGCGCCACTCATCCTGTGAGCGGACACACCGCCATAGTGACAGTATTGGGCAGCGCCACTCATCCTGTGAGTGGACACGCCGCCATAGTGACAGTATTGGGCAGCACCACTCATCCTGTGAGTGGACACACCGCCATAGTGACAGTATTGGGCAGCACCACTCATCCTGTGAGTGGACACACCGCCATAGTGACAGTATTGGGCAGCGCCACTCATCCTGTGAGTGGACACACCGCCATAGTGACAGTATTGGGCAGCACCACTCATCCTGTGAGTGGACACACCGCCATAGTGACAGTATTGGGCAGCGCCACTCATCCTGTGAGTGGACACAACGCCATAGTGACAGTATTGGGCAGCGCCACTCATCCTGTGAGTGGACACACCGCCATAGTGACAGTATTGGGCAGCACCACTCATCCTGTGAGTGGACACAACGCCATAGTGACAGTATTGGGCAGCGCCACTCATCCTGTGAGTGGACACACCGCCATAGTGACAGTATTGGGCAGCGCCACTCATCCTGTGAGTGGACACACCGCCATAGTGACAGTATTGGGCAGCGCCACTCATCCTGTGAGTGGACACACCGCCATAGCAGCGTGTACAACACTGTGGTGTTATTGCGCATAAAATATGCGCACAAGGAATTACTGCCAAAGGAGAAAGATGGATCTTTAACCTCCTAACGAATATGACCTTAATAGTGCAATGGTCAAAAGGGTAAAATCCGGATCATTCACTGTGCAAAGCGCAGTCCCCCAAGGTACAGTGCTTGGTCCAGCACTCTTTCTCATCTTCATATGGGCTTAAACAAGGATACAAACTACAGTACTGTATCATAATTTGCAGATGACACAAGGATTTTCCTCCCAGTAGACGATATGGAGCACACGACAAACCTCCAATCTGACGTAAATCGGGTCTTTCAATGGGCTACAGATAATAATATGATGTTTAATGAAAATAAGTTCCAACTCCTGCACTTCTTGCGTTAAAAAACACGGAAATATGAAAACAGAAATCCATATATATAAAACGGAATCAAATCACATTATAGAACAAACAAGCAATGTAATCTTGGAATAATCATGCTAGAAAGACCTTACCTTTAAAAAACACAATAAAGTAGATGTCTCAACTACAAGAAAATTGATAAGATTGGATAATACCAATCCCTAATACCTTATTAATATCCCCCATTCATCCACTGTGATACTTGAATCGTGCCACACTTGCCAGCCTTTCTATAGAATGTGAGGAATTTTCAATCTCTCTTCTTATGCAACAACCGTGGATATCTTTAAGAGAAAACTAGGTAGTTTTCTTCAAGGAGTGCCGGACCAACCGGGCTGTGGTGGGTATGTGGGCCTGCGGGTCGCTCCAAGCAACAGCCTGGTGGACCAAACTCTCACAAGTCAAGCCTGGCCTCGGGCCGGGCTTGGGGAGTAGAAGAACTCCCAGAACCCCATCAACCAGATATATGTGGGCCTGCGGGCCGCGCCAAGCAACAGCCTGGTGGACCAAACTCTCACAAGTCAAGCCTGGCCTCGGGCCGGGCTTGGGGAGTAGAACAACTCCCAGAACCCCATCAAGCAAGTTTCTAATTTGTATGATTAACTATGTCATCCTACGTTAGAGAGCTCTGGTGAATTTATGTCCATTCTATAGTATATCGACCAAAACTGAACTGCATAATGTACATGTGGATACATATCATGTACATATGTACATAATGTACATATCAAGGGAGCCGGTCGGCCGAGCGGACAGAACACTGGACGCGTGATCCTGTGGTCCCGGGTTCAATCCCAGGCGCCGGCGAGAAACGATGGGCAGAGTTTCTTTCACCCCCTGACGCCCCTGTTACCTAGCAGTAAAATAGGTACCTGGGAATTAGTCACCTATCACGGGCTGCTTCCTGGGGGTGGAGGCCTGGTTGAGGACCGGGCCGCGGGGACACTAAAGCCCCGAAACCATCTCAAGATCATGTTTTCAATATTTAGAACATTTATGCATGGATTTGTTTTTTGGTTTTAAATTCCTAGTAATTATCATCCCAGATCTTTTCGCAATCAGAACGTGGCAATTTCAACAGCATCCAGCTGATATCCTGTTACTGTATCATCATTACAGTAACATGATATCATGATAAGCATTATACTGCATTTGTCACTCTTTCGACCATTTCAAAATCTAGATCATGCTGAAGTGTATTTTGAGTCTTATGCTAGATTTGTTATCTTATCTGGTCAAGATAATAACTTGTCTCGACAACATAGAATTTACTACAATGTTTATATGGAATTTTATACATATATACACACATACATATCCACATATATACACACATACATATCCACATATATACACTCATACATATCCACATATATACACACATACATATCCACATATATACACACATACATATCCACATATATACACACATACATATCCACATATATACACACATACATATCCACATATATACACACATACATATCCACATATATACACACATACATATCCACATATATACACACATACATATCCACATATATACACACATACATATCCACATATATACACACATACATATCCACATATATACACACATACATATCCACATATATACACACATACATATCCACATATATACACACATACATATCCACATATATACACACATACATATCCACATATATACACACATACATATCCACATATATACACACATACATATCCACATATATACACACATACATATCCACATATATACACACATACATATCCACATATATACACACATACATATCCACATATATACACACATACATATCCACATATATACACACATACATATCCACATATATACACACATACATATCCACATATATACACTCATACATATCCACATATATACACACATACATATCCACATATATACACACATACATATCCACATATATACACACATACATATCCACATATATACACACATACATATCCACATATATACACACATACATATCCACATATATACACACATACATATCCACATATATACACACATACATATCCACATATATACACACATACATATCCACATATATACACACATACATATCCACATATATACACACATACATATCCACATATATACACACATACATATCCACATATATACACACATACATATCCACATATATACACACATACATATCCACATATATACACTCATACATATCCACATATATACACACATACATATCCACATATATACACACATACATATCCACATATATACACACATACATATCCACATATATACACACATACATATCCACATATATACACTCATACATATCCACATATATACACACATACATATCCACATATATACACACATACATATCCACATATATACACACATACATATCCACATATATACTGTTATGATCTCAGCCTACAGGAGAAACGAGTCTCCCTCCTTGAGAGTTATTCAGCAAGCCTGACCTAACTGGAAGGTCTAGCAAATATTGAGGTGATAACCCATATGTAAAATGGTTGGTTGGATATGTGTAACAGTTTGAGATTATGGGCAATGCAGAAGAAAGTAGATAAATGACTGGCTAGGAGATGTGGACATTTTGCTGGAGGCGTGAGGCTCGCTTCTGGAGGACCTTGACCTCACTTGAGTGCCAGACATCGCAGGGGGAAGCCGCGCTCCGTTTGAGCTCCCGCCAGAAGGGAACCCCTAGTGATATATCTCGAAGAGAAGAGAAGTGTGCGGACGTACCAGCTGTGGAATCGAGCTGGGAACGTTGTGGTCTCAAGTCCTGGTCGACGAGCAGATATTAAATCGCCCAGAAGCATTATTGTGGGCTGTGTGGAGCGCCCTGACCAGACGCCGTCAGAGGGAAAGCGCCCTCGACCAATTAATCTGTGGTAAGCACGATAAACGCCAGTTCATAGTGATTGTTTGTAGTTGGTCGTGTGCCCAGCGACAGTAGCGATGTTTATTTATAAGTTAGACATGTTTTAATAAGGCAGAAAGCCTGAAATAAGGAGAGTGGAGAGGGAGGAACACGGAGCGACGTCCGTCCCCCTCTGAGCGCTGGCGGACGACTGAGGGAGCCGGCTCCGGATGGAGGAAGACCCTCCCAGCGAGTGAGGACGCCGCCGCCAGGCGAGGTGGAGTATGGACCCGCCCAAAACGGGGGAGCCCACTCTCACTGTATGTAGAGGACAGATAGAGGTTTGAGGCAAGCATATTGTGTGGTTATTTTTGTTTATGTGTTAAAGGGGAACATTTTATTGGAACGTCGATGGGTTGCAGGTTTGTCTTTTGGGGAAGAAGTTGCTGAGAACTTCGAAGCCAGCAGATGATGTAGCTGATGAGACTCCAAGGTAGTGGAGCAGAGGACCTCGAGCTGTGAGGAGAAGCAGCAGTGAAGAGGAGTGTCACGTGCTTCTGTAGAGGTGGTGTAGCAGCCAAGAGAGCTGTGGAAGAACCTAACAGAAGGGTGAAGCACCGTAGTTACTCAAGGAAACTTCATGATAGCAGCCTGGAGGAGCTGCAGAGGATCCTGGTAGTGAAGCCTGGAAGAACCTAAGGATATTAGGGTTGTGAACTTCCAGAGGTGGAAGGGGAAGTTCTGGTGGATTACTAGTAGGGAGTTGATAGTGTTTGGTTGTCATTAGCGTGCAAGACGCAGTGAGAGGTGAGTGACTGTTGGCATTCTTGCGTCAAGGAGTTTTTATACTGAAGTATCAATGAACATTTATACTGGTATATGTTATTGCATTCAAATGCTGATTTTCTATATATATATGTTATCTTGCTGATGGTGCAACAGTGTGTAGGCTTGACCAACTTGAGGAAGTTAATAGTATCAGGTGGTGAACCAGGAGGTAGGATACCACTTGATAAGCTGATAATAGAGTTCTGATGGTGTTGGAGTGCAACCTGATTGTGATATTATAGAGTATAGGATTCATTATTATTATATGTGTGTATGTATCGTGTATGTGCTTTGTTCAGTAAATGTGTCACAATTTGCTGGTGTTTTGCCCTTGTCCTAGTGAGGCTTCCCAGGAGGTAGTAAAGAAGGAGAGAGAGAGAGAAAGAACCAAGAACCACTGCTGTGGACAGGGTAGGAGGTAATACTAGTAAGTCATAGGGGATTGAGGAGATCATATCTCATAAGGAGAGAGTGGGGAGTCACAGCGGCTCGAGTGGGTGTGTGCACGTGACAACGAGGCTAAGTGTTGGAGCCGCATCCCCTAAACGTGTGACGTTGAGCCCCTCTCCAAGAGCCAGAAGCGCCAAGGGTGATCTCCTAGTAGTATAAGCACTCTGCCGAGTTGTGGGTTGGGTTGTCCGTAGAGGAGGATCAACGACGACTACACCAACCAACCCACAGTCTATAATAAATTGGGGGCCTGTGTCCGGGAGAGTGAACTGACACACCCACACCCTGTCCAAGAGTGGATTTGTACACCCTTGCTGAAATAAACTGTGTGACCGCAGGTGTATATTCTCTCTCTTGGGAAGACTCACAGGACAAAGATGGATAAGGTGCAAAGCGTTTGTGGAGTCAGGCAAGCCTGAGGACTTGGAAGGTTGCACGAGGGATCAATTGAAACAAATAGCAGAAAAATGTGGCATCAGGTTGGAAGCATCTAAAGTAGCTGGGATGAAGGATGAGATCCTGAGGCAGTTGAGAGCCAGAATGTGAAGCGGCAGAACAAGGAGCCCAGGAAGGAGCTGAAAGTAGAAAGGAGGATGATGGGCAGGATGACGTGAGATCCCAGGGATCGAGTAGGAGCAGCAAGAGTAGCCGCAGTAGCAGGAGTAGCCGGAATAGGAGCTTGGAGAGATTCCAGTTAGAGCTCCAGATGCAGCGTGAGGACAAGGAGAGACAGTTCCAGCTGGAAAAGATGAAATTAGAACTCCAGATGAAAAATGAAGCCGAGAAGGAAAAAGAGAAAACCAGGCTGGAAGTAGAGAGAGCGAGACTAGAGGTGGAGAAAGAAAAAGAGAAAACCAGAATAAGAGAACTGGAGTTGGAACAAGAGAAAGAAAAGAAAAAGCCCAGGTCGAAAAAGAAAAAGCCCAGGTCGAAAAAGAAAAAGCCCAGGTCGAAAAAGAAAAAGAGAGAACAAAACAAATGCAGATAGAAGCGAATAGAACCTTGGCTGAGCAAAGGATTGAACATGGGTTGCCAGAGAGCACCACCCAGGTATCACACCCACCAGATGTTAGGGTTAGGGAGAAGGACATTCCCTTGTTTGTTCCCGAAGAGGCAGAGAGCTTCTTCGAGCATTTTGAGAAAGTAGCCAGCATCAAAGAGTGGCCACAGGAGGAATGGGCCCAGCTGGTCCAGTTAAGATTGACCGGTGCAGCCAGGGAGGCATACACCCAATTGTCACTGGAAGAGTGCCAGGATTACGCCACAGTAAAGAGCAGCATATTGCGCTCGTTTCAGTTAACCTCAGAAGCTTATAGGAAGCGCTTCAGAGAAATGATCAAAGTTGGAGCATGTACGTTTGCTGAGACAGCAAGAGATCTGGAAAGACGATTCCAGAAGTGGATTGAGGCTGCTGGAGTTGGATCTTATGCTGACCTGAAGCAACTGATGGTCATGGAGAAGTTCTTGGAGATGATGCATCCCGAAACAAAGTTCAAGATCCAAGAAGCAGGGATAAATGGAGGTGAAAGATGCCGCAGATAGGGCGGATATGATTACTGAAGCATACAATAGCTTGAGGGAGAACAGAGTGAGAAGCGAGGCGAGACGCAGCAATGGCAGGCCCAATGGAGTCTGGGGAGGAAGAAATTATGAGAGACCCAGAAGAGTCTGGGATGAGAAAAATTTTGATAAATGGGCAGATAAAAGTAAATACCCTAAAACTCAGAAGAGTAGGTCGCGCACTTCGTCTGAAAGTGAGGATGGAGGAGCCAAACGAGAAACTAATCGTGATCCAGGGAATCAAGAGTCCAGTAAAGCTCCACAGAGTACGAGTAGTACCTGGCTGGAGGAACTCTCATGTGAGTGGACAAAGTCAGAGCCGCTTTGGTACGTATAGGAGAGATTTATCCCAGATGAGATGTTACCAATGTAACGGATTGGGTCACGTGATGCGAGATTGTCGGCAGGGCAAGAGAGTTGTGACCCTGGCCATGTGTGACCCCCGAGGTAAATATACTAATGTGTTCGAAGACAAACCACAGAGAGCGAACTTAGTGAACGAGAGGTATAGGCCGTTCATGAGCAAAGGTTGGATCAGTGTAGGAGGCCAACCTGAGGTAGAAGTTGGTATCTTAAGAGATACCGGAGCTAATCAGAGCTTGATTGCGAGAAGCCTGATTGGGAATGATCGACGGTTAGCTGGCAGGAGTAAGATGAGAGTATATGGGATATTGTCTGAGAGTGACATGCCCGTTTGTACTGTCCAGCTAAGGTCGGAATATGTGTCGGCGGAGGTGATGTTGGGAGTGTGCCCCGACATACCTATTCCAGGAGTCCAAGTGATCTTGGGGAATGACTTGTGCGGGACAAAGGTGTTGACAAGAGTCATAGCGGAGACTGTGCCAGAGGAGTGCCCAGAAGGCCATGGCACGGGTGGGACACCTGAGAGTGTGAACCTGACTGACATCCGAGGGGATGAGTCAGGAGACCGCCAAGCCATTGAATACCCTGTCTCGGTAGTGACGAAGGCAGAAGGTGGCCGACGAGGAAGACACTGGAGAAGGTGAGACAGTGTCGATTCAGCCGGTGGAAGATATCGACGTAGATATAGCGTGGCTGTTTGATGAAGGTCCAGCCCAGGAAAATGAAGTCTCGGTGAGGTCAAAAGTGAAGATGGCCCAGCCGAAGAAGAATCATGTGAAGAGAGCGGACCTGAGTAGAGCCCAGACTGCTGAAATTAAGAGTCGGAAGGTGAATGCAACTGTGCTGAGTAGGAATGAGGAAGGATGTGGACATACAGAGGACGAGAGTAGAGCGTCAAGTTGTCCACGAGCACAGAGGCATTTGGGTAATAGAGTTAAGTTGTTGGAGATGTCAAGAGTTGACATGTTTCCACAGGAAAACGTGAAGAAAAGATAGTGAAGAAGAGCAATAGCCGGGAAAATGAAAGGAGAAGAGACAGTATGTGTGAAGAGATGCTTACGAGCACTCTGGGAGAGGCAAAGCGACATGTATGGTCGAGTGCTGTTGGATGTAGTGCAGTGCTCGAAGAAACTTTTAGGGAACGAAGAAGAGTTGAAGGAGAAGAAATGGAGTTGTATAGAGGTGAGAAATGTGAGAAGAGGATGATGATACAAGCATGGAGGAATAGAGGAAAGCCGAGGACTCGATGGGAGTCAAACAGGATGATCTCTCGGATAAATGAGGAGACGGAAGGGAGGATAGTTGGTGAAGACGAGGGAGTGAAGTATGATGACAGGAGACGAAAGTATAATGGCAGTAGATGGAAGTGTGAAGACGACAGAGGAGGTACAGACAGTAGATGTCTGACTCTGGACGAGAAGAGAAGAAGACGAGGAAACGGAGGGTGGAGACAGTAAGTAGAGTGGACCAATGGATTGCAGGCGTCCAAGGAGGACAGCCTAGCCAAGAGGTGCCAGAGAAGTCAAATCGTTTGTGAGAAGACCATGTTTCTGGAGAGTTGTGAGCCGGATGTTGCAAGGTGCAACGAATTATTTGTAGACTCCTACGGGAGTATGTAAACAGACTAACCGGTCGAACCAATCGGTTGAAGAACGAGACAGTGTAGTGGCGGATGTATTATCCCGAGCCTAGCCACTAGAATAACTCTCAAAAATAAGGGGAGGGGAGTGTTATGATCTCAGCCTACAGGAGAAACGAGTCTCCCTCCTTGAGAGTTATTCAGCAAGCCTGACCTAACTGGAAGGTCTAGCAAATATTGAGGTGATAACCCATATGTAAAATGGTTGGTTGGATATGTGTAACAGTTTGAGATTATGGGCAATGCAGAAGAAAGTAGATAAATGACTGGCTAGGAGATGTGGACATTTTGCTGGAGGCGTGAGGCTCGCTTCTGGAGGACCTTGACCTCACTTGAGTGCCAGACATCGCAGGGGGAAGCCGCGCTCCGTTTGAGCTCCCGCCAGAAGGGAACCCCTAGTGATATATCTCGAAGAGAAGAGAAGTGTGCGGACGTACCAGCTGTGGAATCGAGCTGGGAACGTTGTGGTCTCAAGTCCTGGTCGACGAGCAGATATTAAATCGCCCAGAAGCATTATTGTGGGCTGTGTGGAGCGCCCTGACCAGACGCCGTCAGAGGGAAAGCGCCCTCGACCAATTAATCTGTGGTAAGCACGATAAACGCCAGTTCATAGTGATTGTTTGTAGTTGGTCGTGTGCCCAGCGACAGTAGCGATGTTTATTTATAAGTTAGACATGTTTTAATAAGGCAGAAAGCCTGAAATAAGAGAGTGGAGAGGGAGGAACACGGAGCGACGTCCTCCCCCTCTGAGCGCTGGCGGACGACTGAGGGAGCCGGCTCCGGATGGAGGAAGACCCTCCCAGCGAGTGAGGACGCCGCCGCCAGGCGAGGTGGAGTATGGACCCGCCCAAAACGGGGGAGCCCACTCTCACTGTATGTAGAGGACAGATAGAGGTTTGAGGCAAGCATATTGTGTGGTTATTTTTGTTTATGTGTTAAAGGGGAACATTTTATTGGAACGTCGATGGGTTGCAGGTTTGTCTTTTGGGGAAGAAGTTGCTGAGAACTTCGAAGCCAGCAGATGATGTAGCTGATGAGACTCCAAGGTAGTGGAGCAGAGGACCTCGAGCTGTGAGGAGAAGCAGCAGTGAAGAGGAGTGTCACGTGCTTCTGTAGAGGTGGTGTAGCAGCCAAGAGAGCTGTGGAAGAACCTAACAGAAGGGTGAAGCACCGTAGTTACTCAAGGAAACTTCATGATAGCAGCCTGGAGGAGCTGCAGAGGATCCTGGTAGTGAAGCCTGGAAGAACCTAAGGATATTAGGGTTGTGAACTTCCAGAGGTGGAAGGGGAAGTTCTGGTGGATTACTAGTAGGGAGTTGATAGTGTTTGGTTGTCATTAGCGTGCAAGACGCAGTGAGAGGTGAGTGACTGTTGGCATTCTTGCGTCAAGGAGTTTTTATACTGAAGTATCAATGAACATTTATACTGGTATATGTTATTGCATTCAAATGCTGATTTTCTATATATATATGTTATCTTGCTGATGGTGCAACAGTGTGTAGGCTTGACCAACTTGAGGAAGTTAATAGTATCAGGTGGTGAACCAGGAGGTAGGATACCACTTGATAAGCTGATAATAGAGTTCTGATGGTGTTGGAGTGCAACCTGATTGTGATATTATAGAGTATAGGATTCATTATTATTATATGTGTGTATGTATCGTGTATGTGCTTTGTTCAGTAAATGTGTCACAATTTGCTGGTGTTTTGCCCTTGTCCTAGTGAGGCTTCCCAGGAGGTAGTAAAGAAGGAGAGAGAGAGAGAAAGAACCAAGAACCACTGCTGTGGACAGGGTAGGAGGTAATACTAGTAAGTCATAGGGGATTGAGGAGATCATATCTCATAAGGAGAGAGTGGGGAGTCACAGCGGCTCGAGTGGGTGTGTGCACGTGACAACGAGGCTAAGTGTTGGAGCCGCATCCCCTAAACGTGTGACGTTGAGCCCCTCTCCAAGAGCCAGAAGCGCCAAGGGTGATCTCCTAGTATAAGCACTCTGCCGAGTTGTGGGTTGGGTTGTCCGTAGAGGAGGATCAACGACGACTACACCAACCAACCCACAGTCTATAATAATACACACATACATATCCACATATATACACACATACATATCCACATATATACACACATACATATCCACATATATACACACATACATATCCACATATATACACACATACATATCCACATATATACACACATACATATCCACATATATACACACATACATATCCACTGCAACTTCCTGGGGGAATATTTTACTAGTGTGTTCTATATTATCAAAATTCCAAAAGCTACATTGATATTAAATTGTTTTAGTCATTTTGGAATTTAATTGAAGTTATTATGAAATGGTAGAATTATTGTATTTTTAATATTACACACAGAAATCACAATAGTCTGATGCATCAATTTTGCATCACGTTGTATGGATTTATTCTTAATATTGCGTTCGTCTTTGTTTTTTAAACTAAATAAAGCACTCAGAAGAAAATGGCAAACGAGGTAAGTCTTTTTTTTTTTTGGTGAGAACTTTATTTTCTGCCTCGACTTTATCTTTAACTTCAGCTTTTCTGAACTGCTTTCTCTCTCTCTCTCTCTCTCTCTCTCTCTCTCTCTCTCTCTCTCGCTCTCTCTCTCTCTCTCTCTCCCTCTCCCTCTCCCTCTCTCTCTCTCTCTCTCTCTCTCTCTCTCTCTCTCTCCCTCTCTCTCTCTCTCTCTCTCTCTCTCTCTCTCTCTCTCCCTCTCTCTCTCTCTCTCCCTCTCTCTCTCTCTCTCTCTCTCTCTCTCTCTCTCTCCCTCTCTCTCTCTCTCTCTCTCGCTCTCTCTCTCTCTCTCTCTCTCTCTCTCTCTCTCTCCCTCTCCCTCTCTCTCTCTCTCTCTCTCTCTCTCTCTCTCTCTCTCTCTCCCTCTCTCTCTCTCGCTCTCTCTCTCTCTCTCTCTTTCTCTCTCTCTGCCTCTGAGCCCTCAGAAGCATTGCACAAAGATACAGCTTATTGTATCTTATGATGATGAGATGAGTAAAACTTTGACTCAACTCATCATCAAAGAGAAAAACAAGTTGTATTTTGGTGAATACTTCTGCAGGATCTAAGGATGTGTAGTTGTCATGAGTTTGTAGATGATGAAGTTAGTGTAGATGATGAATTAGAGTAGATGATGAAGTTAGTGATATATATATATATATATATATATATATATATATATATATATATATATATATATATATATATATATATATATATATATATATAGTCTAGGTTTCTATTTAAAACACCCTATGACATTTATTGATAAAAGTTTGCCAAATTGCTCTAGAATCTAACTGTTTAAAACTCCTACTAAGATTCACAACATTTCCAATCACAATCATCTCATAACTGTAACTCAATAACCAATTAGCAACAATTAGAAAGCGAGACAAACATCTCACAAATGCAAGACTCAACAATCACTTCACATTAACTCCATAGGGTCACAATCACCTCAAAACTGCAATCAGGAAAAATCAGGTTTAAAAAACTGAATTTAATACAAAAGTTCCACTTAATCAAAAACTTGAGAATGAACGCGGTCAAGACGGAAGACTCCGT
>NC_091163.1:5084269-5109269 GCF_040958095.1 Procambarus clarkii | reverse complement strand
CGTGTACATCTTTCCTCAATCTTTGACGGCTTTGGTTACAATTATTAAACAGTTTACAAGCATGAAAACTTGCTATTCATCTGTTGTTATTGTTATAAACAGCCTCCTGGTGCTTCGGAGCTCATTAACTGTTTAATAATTGTAAACAAAGCCGCCGAAGATTGAGACAAGATGTACACGTTCCTAAGTGCTTTCGTGAATCTGGCCTCTGGAGTTGAGTCCATGGACACGTCAATTTCTATTTCATAAACTGATTTGAGCGTGTTAGTATCAGTTATATGGTCACAGTTTTTGGATAGTGTTCTTGATAGTGAACAACTTTCATGTTCTTTATTGTGGGTGCTAAACAGTCTCATACGGTTGTGTACGAGGCTGTAGAATCCTTCACCATTTTACTAGTTTCTCTAGTAGTTTTCTCAACTAGTTGCACTAGTAAAATATAGTTTACTAGATTTCACTAGTTTCCTTGTAATATCTGAGTAGTTCTCCCGTGGAAACAAACCGAAACTGTCTCCATTTTCCGCTTGTTACAACTTGTAATAAAGTTGTTACATCTTGGCTTAACGTGTTTGTGACGTATTAGGACGTTGTAACAACTTGCTATATTGGTTGTTATAACTGGTTGGGAGGTGTTAAAACTTGTTCGAACGTTGTACCAACGTCGTAGTTTGGGTGTGCGTTTGGTGGGTCTGACCTGTGGTGATTTTCAGGTTGATTTCCTGCTGTAATGTTACTGTTTGGTAGTCCAGCAACCAAGAGACCTGGTCGACGACCGGGCCGCAGGGACGCTAAGCCCCGAAGCACCTCAAGGTAACCTCAAGGTAGTCTCCAACTTACCTGGTTGATGGGGTTCTGGGAGTTCTTCTACTCCCCAAACCCGGCCCGAGGCCAGGCTCGACTTGTGATAACTTGGTCCACCAGGCTGTTGCTTGGAGCGGCCCGCAGGCCCACAATATCCACTACAGCCCGGTTGGTCCGGCACTTCTTGCAAGAACTGGTTTAAGTCGCTATTTTGTTTAACTGCTCTGTGATATCCTCAGCTGTTTCGTCTGGTGGTTTGTAAATTTGAATAATAACTAGGTGTATATTCTCAAGTTGTATGGTAAACATACCATGGGACAGTGCCCAAATGCTTCTACCCTCACGTGGCTCGGGATCATGCAGGTCATAAAATACCTGAGAATACATGCGCGGACATTCCTAAAAAAAATCATTATTCCAAACACAACTGTTCTCATGGCAAGCACGCGCGCGTGCACGCACACTTACATACATACATACATACATACATACATACATACATACATACATACATACATACATACATTCATACATTCATACATACATACATACACACACACACACACACACACACACACACACACACACACACACACACACACACACTTTGCGGGACCAAAGAGCCAGAGTTCAACCCCCGCAAGCACAACTAGGTGAGTACAACTAGGTGAGTACACACACACACACACACACACACACACACACACACACACAAACACAACACACACAAACACAACACACAACACACACACACAAACACAACACACACACACACACACACACACACACACACACACACACACACACACACAAACACACACACAAACACACACACACACAAACACAACACACACACACACACAAACACAACACACACACACACACACACACAAACACAACACACACACACAAACACAACACACACACAAACACAACACACACACACACACACACACAAACACAACACACAAACACAACACACAAACACAACACACACACACACACACACACACACACACACACACACACACACACACACACACACACACACACAAACACACACATACACACACATTCATTTACGGGCGCCTGGTGTTTGAGTGGACTGCACGCTGGGTACGTAGTCCTGTGGACCGGAGATCGATCCTCGGCGATGGCGGAAACAAATGGACAGTTTCTTTCACCCTGGTGCACCTGTTCACCAAGCAGTAAATAAGTACCTGGGAGTTAGACAGCTGCTACGGGCTGTCCAACACACACATCCTGGGGATGAGTGTGAGTGTGCGTGTGTGTGTGTGTACTCACCTATTTGTGCTTGCGGGGGTTGAGCTCTGGCTCTTTGGTCCCGCCTCTCAACCGTCAATCAACAGGTCTACAGATTCCTGAGCCTACTGGGCTCTATCATATATACATTTAAAACTGTGTATGGAGCCAGCCTCCACCACATCACTGCCTAATGCATTCCATCTGTTAACTACTCTGACACTGAAAAAGTTCCTTCTAACGTCCCTGTGGCTCATGTGGGTACTCAGTTTCCATCTGTGTCCCCTTGTTCGCGTCCCACCAGTGTTGAATAGTTTATCCTTGTTTACTCGGTCGATTCCCCTGAGGATTTTGTAGGTAGTGATCATGTCTCCCCTTACACTTCTGTCTTCCAGTATCGTGAATGTGTGTGTATTCACCTAGTTGTGCTTGCGGGGGTTAAGCTCTGCTCTTTCGCCCCGCCTCTCAACTGTCAATCAACTGTTACTAACAACTTTTTTTTTTCTATTTTTTCTGCGCACCCACACACCCCAGGAAGCAGCCCGTGACAGCTGTCTAACTCCCAGGTACCTATTTACTGCTAGGTAACAGGGGCATCAGGGTAAAAAAAAAACACTGCTCATTTGTTTCTGCCGGCCCCGGGAATCGAACCCCGGTCCCCATGACTACGTATCAAGCGTGCTGTCCACTCAGCCACCGGCCCCATGTGTATGTGCGTAAGTGAAATATATACAATAGCCATAATTGAGGAAAAAATTGATGGGTTAGAAAGGCGGGGTCCAAGAGCTAATAGCTCGATTCTACAGATACAAATAGTAAAAAAACTAATAGTAAATACACACTCATTGTAGGGGAAATAGGTCAAAGGTCATTGTAGGGGAAATAGGTCAAAGGTCATTGTAGGGGAAATAGGTCAGGGGTCATTGTTGGGGAAATAGGTCAAAGGTCATTGTAGGGGAAATAGGTCAAGTCATTGTAGGGAAATAGGTCAGGGGTCATTGTAGGGGAAATAGGTCAAGAGTCATTGTAGGGAAATAGGTCAGGGGTTATTGCAGGGAAATAGGTCAGTGGTCATTGTAGGGAAAATAGGTCAGGGGTTATTGCAGGGAAATAGGTCAGTGGTCATTGTAGGGAAAATAGGTCAGGTGTCATTGTAGGGAAATAGGTCAGGGGGTCATTGTAGGGAAATAGGTCAGGGGGTCATTATAGGGAGATAGGTCAGGGGGTCATTGTAGGGAAATAGGTCAGGGGTCATTGTAGGGAAATAGGTCAGGGGGTCATTGTAGGGAGATAGGTCAGGGGGTCATTGTAGGGAAATAGGTCAGGGGTCATTGTAGGGAAATAGGTCAGGGGGTCATTGTAGGGAGATAGGTCAGGGGGTCATTGTAGGGAAATAGGTCAGGGGTCATTGTAGGGAAATAGGTCAAGGGTCATTGTAGGGAAATAGGTCAGGGGGTCATTGTAGGGAAATAGGTCAGGGGGTCATTGTAGGGAAATAGGTCAGGGGTCATTGTAGGGAAAATAGGTCAGGGTGTCATTGTAGGGAAATAGGTCAGGGGGTCATTGTAGGGAAATAGGTCAGGGGGTCATTATAGGGAGATAGGTCAGGGGGTCATTATAGGGAGATAGGTCAGGGGGTCATTGTAGGGAAATAGGTCAGGGGTCATTGTAGGGAAATAGGTCAGGGGGTCATTGTAGGGAGATAGGTCAGGGGGTCATTGTAGGGAAATAGGTCAGGGGTCATTGTAGGGAAATAGGTCAGGGGGTCATTGTAGGGAGATAGGTCAGGGGGTCATTGTAGGGAAATAGGTCAGGGGTCATTGTAGGGAAATAGGTCAAGGGTCATTGTAGGGAAATAGGTCAGGGGGTCATTGTAGGGAAATAGGTCAGGGGGTCATTGTAGGGAAATAGGTCAGGGGTCATTGTAGGGAAAATAGGTCAGGGTGTCATTGTAGGGAAATAGGTCAGGAGTCATTGTAGGGCAAATAGGTCAGGGGTCATTGTAGGGGAATAGGTCAGGAGTCATTGTAGGGAAAATAGGTCAGGGGTCATTGTAGGGGAATAGGTCAGGGGTCATTGTAGGGAAAATAGGTCAGGGTGTCATTGTAGGGAAATAGGTCAGGAGTCATTGTAGGGCAAATAGGTCAGGGGTCATTGTAGGGGAATAGGTCAGGAGTCATTGTAGGGGAAATAGGTCAGGGGTCATTGTAGGGGAATAGGTCAGGAGTCATTGTAGGGGAATAGGTCAGGGGTCATTGTAGGGCAAATAGGTCAGGGGTCATTGTAGGGGAATAGGTCAGGAGTCATTGTAGGGGAAATAGGTCAGGAGTCATTGTAGGGGAATAGGTCAGGGGTCATTGTAGGGGAATAAGTCAGGAATCATTACATTAGACCACTGGCAACAAGAAAGTCAAGAGTGTCCAAGCGTTAAACCTCAAACCTGCACGGCACGAATAGGTAAATACACACACACACACACAGGGGCAGGGGGGAGAGGTCCGGTAGCTGAGTGGACAGCGCTCTGGACTCGTAATCCTAGGCTCCGAGTTCGATCCCCGGCCGGCGGAAACAAAAATGTACAGAGATTCCTTTTAAGTTCTCAACTGTTACCACCTCAAGGCAGGGTTCTCACCCCCCACCCCCCCTTAAGACCCTACACCCCCCCCCCTCAACCATAGCGCCCCCCCTCTCCACCTGCACCCCCGCCCCCCCCCAGGATTGCATGAAGCCCACTCATCAACACGGGCGAGCACGGCGGACTTTACATCTTTAAAATTCCGCCATATTGATTTTGGAGCGCGCGCACCTGCCCCCGCACGGGTCACCCCTCGCTAGTCTGTACAACCCCCGACCACACCACTACCATGACCACACCACTACCATGACCACACCACTACCATGACCACACCACTACCATGACCACACCACTACCATGACCACACCACTACCATGACCACACTAGTACCATGACCACACTACTACCATGACCACACCACTACCATGACCACACCACTACCATGACCACACCACTACCATGACCACACTAGTACCATGACCACACTACTACCATGACCACACCACTACCATGACCACACCACTACCATGACCACACCACTACCATGACCACTACCATGACCACACTAGTACCATGACCACACTACTACCATGACCACACCACTACCATGACCACACCACTACCATGACCACACTAGTACCATGACCACACTACTACCATGACCACACCACTACCATGACCACACCACTACCATGACCACACTACTACCATGACCACACCACTACCATGACCACGCCACTACCATGACCACACCACTACCATGACCACACCACTACTATGACCACTACCATGACCACACCATCACCATGACCACACCACTACCATGACTACACCACTACCATGACCACACCACTACCATGACCACACTACTACCATGACCACACCACTACCATGACCACACTACTACCATGACCACACTACTACCATGACCACACTACTACCATGACCACACTACTACCATGACCACACTACAACCATGACCACACCACTACCATGACCACACCACTACCATGACCACACCACTACCATGACCACACCACTACCATGACCACACTACTACCATGACCACACCACTACCATGACCACACCACTACCATGACCACACCACTACCATGACCACACCACTACCATGACCACACTACTACCATGACCACACCACTACCATGACCACACCACTACCATGACCACACCACTACCATGACCACACCACTACCATGACCACACTACTACCATGACCACACCACTACCATGACCACACTACTACCATGACCACACCACTACCATGACCACACTACTACCATGACCACACCACTACCATGACCACACCACTACCATGACCACACTACTACCATGACCACACCACTACCATGACCACACCACTACCATGACCACACCACTACCATGACCACACTACTACCATGACCACACCACTACCATGACCACACCACTACCATGACCACACCACTACCATGACCACACCACTACCATGACCACACTACTACCATGACCACACCACTACCATGACCACACCACTACCACACCACTACCATGACCACACCACTACCATGACCACACCACTACCATAACCACACCACTACCATGACCACACTACTACCATGACCACACCACTACCATGACCACACCACTACCATGACCACACCACTACCATGACCACACCACTACCATGACCACACTACTACCATGACCACACCACTACCATGACCACACCACTACCATGACCACACCACTGCCATGACCACTACCATGACCACTACCATGACCACACCACTACCATCACCACACCACTACCATCACCACACCACTACCATGACCACACCACTACCATGACCACACTACTACCATGACCACACCACTACCATGACCACACCACTACCATGACCACACCACTGCCATGACCACTACCATGACCACTACCATGACCACACCACTACCATGACCACACCACTACCATGACCACACCACTACTATGACCACACCACTACCATGACCACACCACTACCATGACCACACCACTACCATGACCACACCACTACTATGACCACACCACTACCATGACCACACCACTACCATGACCACTACCATGACCACACTACTACCATGACCACACCACTACTATGACCACACCACTACCATGACCACACCACTACCATGACCACACCACTACCATGACCACACCACTACCATGACCACACCACTACCATGACCACTACCATGACCACACTACTACCATGACCACACCACTACCATGACCACACCACTACCATGACAACACCATCACCATGACCACACCACTACCATGACCACACCACTACCATGACCACACCACTACCATGACCACACTACTACCATGACCACACCACTACCATGACCACACCACTACCATGACCACACCACTACCATGACCACACCACTACCATGAGCACACCACTACCATGACCACACCACTACCATGACCACACCACTACCATGACCACACCACTACCATGACCACACCACTACCATGACCACACCACTACCATGACCACACCACTACCATGACCACACCACTACCATGACCACACCACTACCATGACCACACCACTACCATGACCACACCACTACCATGAGCACACCACTACCATGACCACACCACTACCATGACCACACCACTACCATGACCACACCACTACCATGACCACACTAGTACCACACCCACACCAACCGGTTAACGAACTATCTAAAGGTAATTTAGAAAAACAGGCACAATAACAAGGGCGACAAAGTCCTAATCTTGAGAGACTTCAACCACAGAAAAACAGACTGACTAATAGGGGCTAGACATGGATGACAAAACTAGTAGATGCAACAGACAAAATACTTCGTAAAGCAACATGTCTCAGCACCGTCAGGAGAGGAGACGACCTCCCAGCGACCCTAGACTAGGTGCTTCCCCCCCCCCAAATAAGCAACAAGTTGAAAGAATACAAATGAGCTGCCTCTAGGAGCTAACATGACCTCTGGCATGCTGGAGTACATAGTGGAGCTGAAGGTCTTGGTTACCCAAAGGAACCCGTTAAAGGAGAGGAAAAAGAATTCGAGAGTACAACAGGATGAGGGACTTTCTGTTGGAAAGCCACAAACGGGAAAGAGAATGAAATGGAAGAGAAAAATGTCAGGTAAACCTCTAGTTCCATGGCCCCCCCCCTAGCCCCCTCCCCACGCCACAATCCCCCCCTCCCCACCACCTCACAATCCAAACCCCCAACGACATAGTGATTGGACGGAAGTTTCTAGCT
Organism: Procambarus clarkii; assembly: GCF_040958095.1. Taxonomy (NCBI): domain Eukaryota; kingdom Metazoa; phylum Arthropoda; class Malacostraca; order Decapoda; family Cambaridae; genus Procambarus; species Procambarus clarkii. The sequence continues at coordinate 5,101,334 of NC_091163.1, read as the reverse complement.
AACTACAATCCCCATTCCTAACCAGTAAGGAGTACAAGTAGAGGCCACAACTAGCAGGAGCCTCGAACTAAGAGCAGCCTCCTCTCCAGGTGCTCTACGAGCCTCTTCCTCACCATCTTCACCATCACCTTCAGTGGTATACAAGTTAGGGAAACTAGCCTGTAGTTCAGTGCCTCTTGCCTGTCACCCTTTTTGTACATTGGGACTACATTAGCTGTCTTCTAGCTTTCCGGTAGGTCTCCACTTGTATTGGCAGGTGAGTGTGTGCACTTAGTTGTGCTTGCGGGGGTTGAGCTTCAGCTCTTTGGTCCCGCCTCTCAACTGTCAATCAACTGGTGTACAGGTTTCTGAGCCTACTGGGCTCTATCATATCTACATTTGAAACTGTGTATGGAGTCAGCCTCCACCACATCACTGCCTAATGTATTCCATTTACTAACTACTCTGACATTGAAAAAATCTTTCTAATGTCTCTGTGGCTCATCTGGGTACTCAGTTTCCACCTGTGTCCCCTTGTTCGTGTCCCTGCCGTACTAAATAGTTTGACTTTGTCCACCCTGTCAATTCCCCTAAGAATTTTGTAGGTGGTTATCATGTCTCCCCTTACTCTTCTGTCTTCAAGGGACGTGAGGTTCAGCTCCCTTAGCCTTTCCTCGTAGCTCATACCTCTCAGTTCCGAGACTAGTCTGGTGGCATACCGCTGAATCTTCTCTAACTTTATCTTGTGTTTGATTATGTGTGGACGCCAGGCTGGAGCTGCATACTCCAGGGGAGTGTGCGCAGGGGGGGGGGGGGGGTTGCGCAGGAAAGCGATGGTGCGACAGGAAAGTAATTGTGTTCCAGGTAATTATGCGTGTAAAAAATGGGTGTTGATACCACTGTGACACTGAGATTAATGACTGTGTGTGTATCTGTGTGTGTGTGTGTGTGTGTGTGTGTGTGTGTGTGTGTGTGTGTGTGTGTGTGTGTGTGTGTGTGTGTGTATGTGTGTGTGTGTATCTGTGTGTGTGTGTGTGTGTGTGTGTGTGTGTGTGTGTGTGTGTGTGTGTGTGTGTGTGTGTGTGTGTGTGTGTGTGTGTGTGTGTGTGTGTGTGGGTGTGTGCACTCACCTAATTGTACTCACCTAATTGTGCTTGCGGGGGTTGAGCTCTGGCTCTTTGGTCCCGCCTCTCAACCGTCAATCAACAGGTGTACAGGTTCCTGAGCCTATTGGGCTCTATCATATCTACACTTGAAACTGTGTATGGAGTCAGCCTCCACCACATTGCTTCCTAATGCATTCCATTTGTCAACCACTCTGACACTAAAAAAGTTCTTTCTAATATCTCTGTGACTCATTTGGGCACTCAGTTTCCACCTGTGTCCCCTAGTGCGTGTGCCCCTTGTGTTAAATAGCCTATCTTTATCAACCCTGTCGATTCCCTTGAGAATCTTGAATGTGGTGATCATGTCCCCCCTAACTCTTCTGTCTTCCAACGAAGTGAGGTTCAATTCCCGTAGTCTCTCCTCGTAGCTCATACCTCTCAGCTCGGATACTAGTCTGGTGGCAAACCTTTGAACCTTTTCCAGTTTAGTCTTATGCTTGACTAGATATGGACTCCATGCTGGAGCCGCATACTCCAGGATTGGTCTGACATATGTGGTATATAATGTTCTGAAAGATTCCTTACACAAGTTTCTAAAGGCCGTTCTTATGTTAGCCAACCTGGCATATGCTGCTGATGTTATCCTCTTGATATGAGCTTCAGGGGACAGGTCTGGCGTGATATCAACCCCCAGGTCTTTCTCTCTCTCGGACTCTTGAAGTATTTCATCTCCCAAGTGATACCTTGTATCTGGTCTCCTGCTTCCTACTCCTACCTTCATTACATTACATTTGCTTGGGTTAAACTCTAACATCCATTTGTTCGACCATTCCTGCAGCTTGTCCAGGTCTTCTTGTAGCCTCAAGCTGTCCTCCTCTGTCTTAATCCTTCTCATAATTTTGGCGTCGTCAGCAAACATTGAGAGGAATGAGTCTATACCCTCTGGGAGATCATTTACGTATATCAGAAACAGGATAGGTCCAAGCACAGAGCCCTGTGGGACTCCACTGGTGACTTCCCGCCATTCTGAGGTCTCACCCCTCACTATAACTCTCTGCTTCCTATTGCTTAGGTACTCCCTTATCCACTGGAGCGCCCTACCAGTTACTCCTGCCTGTTTCTCCAGCTTATGCATCAACCTTTTATGGGGTACTGTGTCAAAGGCTTTCCGACAGTCCAAAAAAATGCAGTCCGCCCATCCTTCTCTATCTTGCTTAATCTTTGTCACCTGATCATAGAATTCTATCAAGCCTGTAAGGCAAGATTTACCCTCCCTGAACCCATGTTGATGGGTTGTCACGAAGTCCCTTCTCTCCAGATGTGTTACTAGGTTTTTTCTCACAATCTTCTCCATCACCTTGCATGGTATACAAGTTAAGGACACTGGCCTGTAGTTCAGTGCCTCTTGTCTGTCACCCTTTTTGTATATTGGTACTACATTAGCAGTCTTCCATACTTCTGGTAGGTCTCCCGTTTCCAGTGACCTACTATACACTATGGAGAGTGGCAAGCTCCATAGTGTATAGTTCAATACCCATGGTGAGATTCCATCCGGCCCAACAGCTTTTCTCACATCCAGCTCCAATAGGTGCTTCTTGACCTCATCTCTTGTAATTTCGAACCTTTCCAAGGTCACCTGGTTTGCTGCCACCTCTCCTAGCACCGTGACTTCTCCCTGTTCAATTGTAAAGACCTCCTGAAACCTTTTGTTGAGTTCTTCACACACCTCTTTGTCATTCTCTGTGTACCTGTCCTCGCCCACCCTAAGTTTCATCACCTGTTCCTTCACTGTTGTCTTCCTCCTGATGTGACTGTGTAGTAGCTTTGGTTCGGTCTTGGCTTTATTAGCTATATCATTTTCATACCTTTTCTCGGCTGCTCTTCTCACACTAACATACTCGTTCCTGGTTCTCTGGTATCTCTCTCTACTTTCTGGTGTTCTGTTATTACGGAAGTTCCTCCATGCCCTTTTGTTCAGCTCCTTTGCTTTCATACATTCCCTATAGCGAATGTGTGTGTACTTACCTAATTGTGTGTGTGTGTGTGTGTGTGTGTGTGTGTGTGTGTGTGTGTGTGTGTGTGTGTGTGTGTGTGTGTGTGTGTGTGTGTGTGTGTGTGTACTTATTTGAGCTTGCGGGGGGTTGAGCTCTGTCTCTTTGGTCCCGCCTCTCAACTGTCAATCAACAGGTGTACAGGTTCCTGAGCCTACTGGGCTCTATCATATCTACACTTGAAACTGTGTATGGAGTCAGCCTCCACCACATCACTGCCTAATGCATTCCATCCGTTAACTACTCTGACACATAGGTGTGTGTGTGTGTACTCACCTGTGGGTGCTTATGAAGCACAGCCTCAGCTCTTGGGCCCCACCTTCCAGTCTACGGTCACCTAAAGCAAGGTCTCCCGACCTCCTCCGCTCCTAACCAAACCTCCTCTTGAAAATACGCCTCGAGTTACGACTATTCTCTTTCCCTTTCTTCCCTATGGCTTATCTACCATGTCTACTTTCTACCCTTTAAGATTTCTAACAACCTGATGTATCAAAATTATGTTGCCTCATTTTTGGAGACATTTATTTTGTTCCATTTTGAACCAGAGATTTGTAGCTCTACTTTAATTTGTATTTGAAGGATGTTGTTGTTGTTGTTGTTTCAGATTCGCTACCTGAAACAAAAAGTAGCACGGGCTATGGTGATCCCGTCTCTATTTGGAGGAGGAGGAGGGGGAGGGGAGGAGGGGGGGGGATTGTTAAGTCTAGGGGCCCCTTAATGTTTACACAATTGTGTCTCTAATCGCACCTATTGTTCTACCATCCCTGTTTCTTCTCCGTGTTTTACAGCACGTTTCACATGTGTCATTATTATTATTATCACCTTTACTGACGAAATTAATTACAATTTTGCCTAATCTGAGTAATTCCATTAGGTCCTATTAGAGTGAGGATAATGATGGCATTCACTGTCACTCAAGACAGAGGCTCAGACACAACACAATAAGTCTAAACTGTCGAATGAAGCATATATATATATATATATATATATATATATATATATATATATATATATATATATATATATATATATATATATGTCGTACCTAGTAGCCAGAACTCACTTCTCAGCCTACTATTCAAGGCCCGATTTGCCTAATAAGCCAAGTTTTCCTGAATTAATATATTTACTATAGTTTTTTTCTTATGAAATGATAAAGCAACCCTTTTCTCTATGTATGAGGTCAATTTTTTTTTATTGGAGTTAAAATTAACGTAGATATATGACCGAACCTAACCAACCCTACCTAACCTAACCTAACCTATATTTATAGGTAAGGTTAGGTTAGGTAGCCAAAAAAAGCTAGGTTAGGTTAGGTTAGGTAGGTTAGGTAGACGAAAAAACGTTAATTCATGAAAACTTGGCTTATTAGGCAAATCGGGCCTTGAATAGTAGGCTGAGAAGTGAGTTCTGGCTACTAGGTACGACATATATATATATATATATATATATATATATATATATATATATATATATATATGTCGTACCTAGTAGCCAGAACTCACTTCTCAGCCTACTATGCAAGGCCCGATTTGCCTAATAAGCCAAGTTTTCCTGAATTAATATATTTTCTCTAATTTTTTTCTTATGAAATGATAAAGCTACCCATTTCATTATGTATGAGGTCAATTTTTTTTATTGGAGTTAAAATTCACGTAGATATATGACCGAACCTAACCAACCCTACCTAACCTAACCTAACCTATCTTTATAGGTTAGGTTAGGTAGTAGAAAAAGTTAGGTTAGGTTAGGTTAGGTAGTCGAAAAACAATTAATTCATGAAAACTTGGCTTATTAGGCAAATCGGGCCATGCATACTAGGCTGAGAAGTGCGTTCTGGCTACTAGGTACGACATATATATATATATATATATATATATATATATATATATATATATATATATATATATATATATATATATATATATATATATATATATATATATATATATATATATATTAGGGTTACAATCGAATACATTAGACAGTATACATGTTTCAATTTACGAATATGTAAGTAATTATCTGCTTGATACCCTGCTTGACCTGGTTGATACCTGGTTGATGGGGTTCTGGGAGTTGTTCTACTCCCCAAGCCCGGCCCGAGGCCAGGCTTGACTTGTGAGAGTTTGGTCCACCAGGCTGTTGCTTGGAGCGGCCCGCAGGGCCACGTACCCACCACAGCCCGGTTGGTCCGGAACTTTTTTTTTAGAAAACAGTCCAGTTTTCTCTTGAAGATGTCCACGGTTGTTCCGGCAATATTTCTTATAGTCGCTGGGAAGACGTTGAACAACCGCGGACCCCTGATGTTTATATCAAAAGAAGGCACAAAGCAGGGAAGGCTTGAAGGCTACACATAAGGGGCATAACTGGCAAACCCCTCACAGTGTTCAAGAGAGAACTGGATAAGCACCTCCAAAGGATACCTGATCAACCAGGCTGAGACTCATACGTCAGGCTGCGAGCAGCCGCGTCTAACAGCCTGGTTGATCAGTCCAGCAACCAGGAGGCCTGGTCGACGACCGGGCCGCGGGGACACTAAGCCCCGGAAGCACCTCAAGATTTATCTCAAGATTTAAGGCTGTGTAGCACCGTACGAATATGTAAATACGACTTGCTATTGTGCACTGCCACACAAGGGCAGGGATGGGCTCGTAAGAGATGCAGCTTAAAAATAAAATAAATAAAATTGTTCTTCATTCTTGAAAATGGACAAGCAAATTTTGGATAAATTGTTAGGATATCGTCCAGTACACCAGATACAATGATATAGTTACACAGTTGGTGGTACAATAGGCCAGGAGGTCTAAAGTCCTTTACGGTTTTACATTCAACAATATAGTGTTCTAGTGCAGGCGATGAGTCACAATAACGTGGCTAAAGTAAGTTGACCAGACCACACATTACAAGGTGATGGGACGACGACGTTTCGGTCCGTCCTGGACCATTCTCAAGTCGACAATCGACTTGAGAATGGTCCAGGACGGACCGAAACGTCGTCGTCCCATCACCTTGTAGTGTGTGGTGTGGTCAACTAGTGTTCTAGTGAATGCATTAAAGGTTTATCACAGAGTTTACAATCTGAGTATTCTGGTAGTGACTCAGCCTCACTAACCTGCCAGATGGGCCTATGGCCAAGGCGAATTACCGCAATGACTACATCACATTGCCTGGTCCGGTTACTGTACTGACCATACAAAATACCTATTATTACAAAAGTTGTCATAACTTTTAATACTGCAGCTTTCAGGTCGAGCCTTTCAAGGGAGCCGGTCGGCCGAGCGGACAGCATGCTGGACTTGTGATCCTGTGGTCCCGGGTTCGATCCCGGGCGCCGACGAGAAACAATGGGCAGAGTTTCTTTCACCCTATGACCCTGTTACCTAGCAGTAAAATAGATACCTGGGTGTTAGTCAGCTGTCACGGGCTGCTTCCTGGGGGTGGAGGCCTGGTCGAGGACCGGGCCGCAAGGACACTAAAGCCCCGAAATCACCTCAAGATAGCCTGGCCTCAGGCCCGGTACGGGAAGTAAAACAACTGCCGAAACCCTCTCCATGTATACTCCAGGTATACTCCTGGTATACTCCAGGTATACTCCTGGTATACTCCTGGTATACTCCAGGTATACTCCTGGTATACTCCAGGTATACTCCAGGTATACTCCAGATATACTCCTGGTATACTCCAGGTATACTCCTGGTATATTCCAGGTATACTCCAGGTATACTGGTATAATCCAGGTATACTCCAGGTATACTCCTGGTATATTCCAGGTATACTCCAGGTATACTGGTATAATCCAGGTATACTCCCGGTATACTCCAGGTATACTCCTGGTATATTCCAGGTATACTCCAGGTATACTCCTGGTATAATCCAGGTATACTCCCGGTATACTCCAGGTATACTCCAGGTATACTCCAGGTATACTCCCGGTATACTCCAGGTATACTCCCGGTATACTCCAGGTATACTCCCGGTATACTCCTGGTATACTCCAGGTATACTCCAGGTATACTCCAGGTATACTAACGAGAGAACAGAACAATTCAATAAGCCTTAATGTTACCTGCCTTGATACCCGCCTCTAAATATATATTACCACTTTATTTAAATAATAAACATCCCCATAAATATGAAAACAAATATAAGTGACACTAAACACCGCAACAGGAGATCCAGCAGCCTGATCCACCAGACTATGATTCATGCGTCAGACTGCGAGCTGCGCCGTCTAACAGCCTGCTACACCACACTGGCCTGTAAGGACGTTGCTCCTAGGACCCACCACAAGGTAACCAACCGCTTCCTCACACTCAATAAACAATATACAATTTAAATCACTATTCCAACACTCATTAAGACACAAATCTCACATTAAAACCTTCTAATCGCGAGATTATCTTGAGGTTATCTTGAGATGATTTCTGGGCTTAGTGTCCCCGCGGCCCGGTCCTCGACCAGGCCTCCACCCCCAGGAAGCAGCCTGTGATAGCTGACTAACTCCCAGGTACCTATTTTACTGCTAGGTAACAGGGGCATAGGGTGAAAGAAACTCTGCCCATTGTTTCTCGCCGGCGCCTGGGATCGAACCCGGGACCACAGGATCACAAGTCCAGCGTGCTGTCCGCTCGGCCGACCGGCTCCCCCCAATACCAAAGTGAATTAAAAACGCAAGCCAGTATGAAAGACCTCAATTGTTGGCCGCTAAAGATAGCAGACTCGCTCACCTAATATCCGCCAGTTAGCGGCTTGGTTAAGAAAAAAACATTAGGGCTTGGAATCTGTGAACGGACAGCAACGGGATGTTATTGAATGAGTCCACCGCCTGGAGATGGTCGCCATGGCAACCAGCTGATGTTTACAACTCACAGCTGATCGCGTGAGCCACGGCCCTGACCACTGGCAGTCTCCATTCACCAACTGAGATTGTTTACCTTTAATAACGAAAGCCACGTATTGCTAACTACCTTTATGACTAAACAGCCATCACCACAACCCACACACACACCACACACACACACACACACACACACACACACACACACACACACACACACACACACACACACCCGACCACAACAACAACAACCTGGTTGATACCTGGTTGATGGGGTTCTGGGAGTTCTTCTACTCCCCAAGCCCGGCCCGAGGCCAGCCTTGACTAGTGAGAGTTTGGTCCACCAGGCTGTTGCTTGGAGCGGCCCGCAGGCCCGCCATAGCCCGGTTGATCCAACAATCTACACACCTGACCATAAGACTGGAGCATACCTGGAACATACCTGAAGAGGGTTCCGAGGGTCTAGCTCCCCGACTCCCGCTCTGGGGGCTTCAGTACGCCTTCTCACCTAAGCAGTTTCCAATTGTACTCAAGTGTTTCCACCATGTGTCTAAGCCACTTGTTAACCACACCGAGAGCATAACACCTTGCAATGGTCGCTGTAACGACCTTGCAAGATGCTGGACAAGAAACGATGGACAAACCATCCACTTGGGCTGGATGGTATCGTTTCATGCGGGTCGGCGTTCAATCCCCGACCGTCCAGCTGGTTGGGGCACCATTCCTTTCCCTACCGTCCCGTCCCTAATCCTTATCCTGATCCCTTCCTAGTGCTATATAGTCGTAATGGCCTGGCACTTTCTTCTGATAATTCCTTCCTTCCTTCACATCTTGCAGGGTCTGTGCTCGATCCTCGATGGCCAAAGTGGTTGGGCATCGTCCCTTGACTCAGTCCTCATATCCTAGTCCACCTGTCCTCATACCACAGCTCCTTGTCTTCATAACCCAGCTCCTTGTCCTCATATCCCAGCTCCTTGTCCTCATAACCCAGCTCCTTGTCCTCATATCCCAGCTCCTTGTCCTCATAACCCAGCTCCTTGTCCTCATACCCCAGCTCCTTGTCCTCATATCCCAGCTCCTTGTCTTCATAACCCAGCTCCTTGTCCTCATATCCCAGCTCCTTGTCCTCATAACCCAGCTCCTTGTCCTCATATCCCAGCTCCTTGTCCTCATAACCCAGCTCCTTGTCCTCATAACCCAGCTCCTTGTCCTCATAACCCAACTCCTTGTCCTCATAACCCAGCTCCTTGTCCTCATAACCCAGCTCCTTGTCCTCATAACCCAGCTCCTTGTCCTCATAACCCAGCTCCTTGTCCTCATAACCCAGCTCCTTGTCCTCATATCCCAGCTCCTGGTCCTCGTATCCCAGCTCCTTGTCCTCATACCCCAGCTCCTTGTCCTCATAACCCAGCTCCTTGTCCTCATATTCCAGTTCCTTGTCCTCATAACCCAGCTCTTTGTCTTCATATCCCAGCTCCTTGTCCTCATATCCCAGTTCCTTGTCCTTATATCCCAGCTCCTTGTCCTCATATCCCAGCTCCTTGTCCTCATAACCCAGCTCCTTGTCCTTATATCCCAGCTCCTTGTCTTCATATCCCAGCTCCTTGTCCTCATATCCCAGCTCCTTGTTCTCATATCCCAGCTCCTTGTCCTCATAACCCAGCTCCTTGTCCTCATAACCCAGCTCCTTGTCCTCATATCCCAGCTCCTTGTCCTCATATCCCAGCTCCTTGTCCTCATAACCCAGCTCCTTGTCCTCATACCCCCAGCTCCTTGTCCTCATATCCCAGCTCCTTGTCCTCATAACCCAGCTCCTTGTCCTCATATCCCAGCTCCTTGTCCTCATAACCCAGCTCCTTGTCCTCATAACCCAGCTCCTTGTCCTCATAACCCAGCTCCTTGTCCTCATAACCCAGCTCCTTGTCCTCATAACCCAGCTCCTTGTCCTCATATCCCAGCTCCTTGTCCTCATAACCCAGCTCCTTGTCCTCATAACCCAGCTCCTTGTCCTCATAACCCAGCTCCTTGTCCTCATATCCCAGCTCCTTGTCCTCATAACCCAGCTCCTTGTCCTCATAACCCAGCTCCTTGTCCTCATAACCCAGCTCCTTGTCCTCATAACCCTTCCATGTGTTATACTGATATAATGCCTCAGCGCTTCCAACCCTCCAACCCTTATACTTACAACCCTGAACCCACCCAACCCTCCAAGGCTTACCTTGCCCTGGTAAGGTAAGCCTTACCCTGCCCTTGCCCTTGCACTCTGTTTTGCTGTCCTAAGTCCTTGGAGTCCTATCAGCGGTGGTGAGGCCTCGTTTAGCAACGTGGCGTCTGGGGCAAGGAGTTGCCACCAGGTTAACTTGGAGTATTTTCGGGTCTTAGCGTCCCCGCGGCCCGGTCTTCGACCAGGCCTACTCGTTGGTAGACTGGTCAACCAGGCTGTTTGATCAAGCCAGAGTAAAGCCAAAGAGCTGTTCCCCCATAATCATATTGCAACGTTTGTGTGGCTTTTTGTTTGTTTTACACTACATGAGCATAACAGCTGGGTATTACCTCAGTGCCTCCTGTCACGTAACATTATATATGCGGGCCTGCGGGCCGCTCCAAGCAACAGTCTGTTGGATCACAAGTCGAGCCTGGCCTCAGGTCGGGCTCAGGGAGTAGAAGAACTCCCGAGACCTTCTCCAGGTATGCTCCAGGTACATATAAACACACACACACACACAACTAGATAGGGTATAAGCCAATTCCTGGTCTCTGTCTCTCTCATTCTCTCACTCACCAATTGATTTTTTAAACTGATGTTAAAGTCTATGGAATCGGAGCAGAACATTTCACATCCACAGACTTCGTGAAGAGGGGGGGGGGGACTGGGGCGACCCCGTCCCCTATCACACTCCTCATTGAGTTGCTACTCTACTGGATGGCCAATACCTGCCACTGGATGGCCAATACCTGCCACTGGATGCCCAATACCTGCCACTGGATGCCCAATACCTGCCAATGGATGCCCAATACCTGCCACTGGATGCCCAATACCTGCCACTGGATGCCCAATACCTGCCACTGGATGCCCAATACCTGCCACTGGATGCCCAATACCTGCCACTGGATGCCCAATACCTGCCACTGGATGCCCTACCTGCCACTGGATGCCCAATACCTGCCACTGGATGCCCAATACCTGCCACTGGATGCCCAATACCTGCCACTGGATGCCCAATACCTGCCACTGGATGCCCAATACCTGCCACTGGATGCCCAATACCTGCCACTGGATGCCCAATACCTGCCACTGGATGCCCAATACCTGCCACTGGATGCCCAATACCTGCCACTGGATGCCCAATACCTGCCACTGGATGCCCTACCTGCCACTGGATGCCCAATACCTGCCACTGGATGCCCAATACCTGCCACTGGATGCCCAATACCTGCCACTGGATGCCCAATACCTGCCACTGGATGCCCAATACCTGCCACTGGATGCCCAATACCTGCCACTGGATGCCCAATACCTGCCACTGGATGCCCAATACCTGCCACTGGATGCCCAATACCTGCCACTGGATGCCCAATACCTGCCACTGGATGCCCAATACCTGCCACTGGATGCCCAATACCTGCCACTGGATGCCCAATACACGTTACTTGCTGCTCAAATAGGCCAATGGAAAGGAATCACGAGGAAGTCATACAGGATAAATAATTTAACGGGTGGAAGAACAGTTGAACAACAGGAAAGCATGAAGCACAATCGTGTCACTTGTAGCATCCAGTAGGTTCCAGTCACCCTGGAACATCCAGTCCCACAGTCAGTCAGTCACCTGCACATCCAGTCACCTACACCTGGAGGTGCAGATACTTACCCAACTCGGGTAACTATTTCAGCCACCCACCCGCCCACCTGAGGCCCTCCGTCAAAACCCACCCACTTAACCCACCTAGCCACCCACCCGCCCACCTGAGGCCCTCCGTCAAAACCCACCCACTTAACCCACCTAGCCACCCACCCGCCCACCTGAGGCTCTCCGTCAAAACCCACCCACGTAACCCACCTAGCCACCCACCCGCCCACCTGAGGCCCTCCGTCAAAACCCACCCACTTAACCCACCTAGCCACCCACTCGCCCAGCTGAACGAGGAAGGCCAGACCCTCAAGGGTGGGGTATAAAAGGGCACTTGAGAAAGCGTCGACGTTAGCAGTGGTCGAGGGAACAATGGCGGCGGCCTCGGCCGGGCCAGGCCGGGCCAGGCCGGGCCAGGCCGGGCCGAGAGCCGAAGGATGACAATAGCACTTGTCCACACAGCCTATCTTCCCCCCCCCCCACCCCCCACTCTCGATACCCCCCTTTTTCTCACCCTCTTCACTAGCTACAAACACCTTTTCCTGGGCATTTTCTGGGGATTTTTTTAATTTGTTTGGGGGGGGGGGGGTTAAGATATTTTGTCCCCGTCTGCGTTTCAAAGGGAAATTTTCGTTTTCAGAGGCTCACCTTTCCACCTTTTCCGGTATTGTTTTATCATTGTTTTAAGACAAGGAAGATAAATTTTTCGACGAGGAAGAACAATTATTGGTGATCGACACTTAAATTGACTCTTAACAAGTCTTGATTGTTTAAGAGTTGAGTGAGAAGGAACTTTCCAAGTTTATCTTGGAATTTTATACAAAATTTCTCGAATTTTTTCTTACATTTAAACAAAATTACATGTTTTGTGCCCTAATTATCACTTTTTTTTTATATTTTCCAATTCTTCTTAGACAGAGGGGGGAGCGGGGGGGGGGGGATGGAGGGATTATCAGGGGAAAGCACCAAGCCATTACGACTCTACAGCACTGGGAAGGGGTCAGGAAAAGGATTTGGGATGGGACGGGATTTGGGATTTGGGGAGCAAGGGGGAGGTGAATTGGATTTTTTTTTTAAATTTCAGTATTTAATTATAATTAAATTTGTATTACAAACCTGGTAATTTGACTCATTTTTTTAAAGATTTTTTTTTTATTTTATAATTATTTTTTTTATCTATATTTGTATATAGTCGAGTTTTTTTTTTTTTTGCATTTTTATGTGATTGGAATTAATAATTAGATTAAATTGGAATCAATAACTTTAATACTGTTTAATTAATTATAAATTGAAATAAACTTTGTTGAAATGTCCCGAAGCTGTCCACTGTCCCAGACCTGTCACACTGTCCCCCAGACCTGTCCCTACTGTCCCCCAGACCTGTCCCACTGTCCCCCAGACCTGTCCCACTGTCCCCCAGACCTGTCCCACTGTCCCCAGACCTGTCCCACTGTCCCCCAGACCTGTCCCACTGTCCCCAGACCTGTCCCACTGTCCCCAGACCTGCCCCACTGTCCCCAGACCTGTCCCACTGTCCCCAGACCTGCCCCACTGTCCCCCAGACCTGTCCCACTGCCCCCAGACCTGCCCCACTGTCCCCAGACCTGTCCCACTGTCCCCAGACCTGTCCCACTGTCCCTCAGACCTGTCCCACTGTCCCCAAACCTGTCCCACTGTCCCCAGACCTGTCCCACTGTCCCCCAGACCTGTCCCACTGTCCCCCAGACCTGTCCCACTGTCCCCAGACCTGTCCCACTGTCCCCCAGACCTGTCCCACTGTCCCCAGACCTGTCCCACTGTCCCCAGACCCGTCCCACTGTCCCCCAGACCTGTCCCACTGTCCCCAGACCTGTCCCACTGTCCCCAGACCTGTCCCACTGTCCCCAGACCTGTCCCACTGTCCCCAGACCTGTCCCACTGTCCCCAAACCTGTCCCACTGTCCCCAGACCTGTCCCACTGTTCCTAGACCTGTCTACTGTCCCCAGATCCGTCCACTGTCCACAGAGCTGTTCACTGCCTAAGGGATTCTTCACCCACGAAACAACACATTTAAACGTATAATGGCAGAACATATTCGTAAAACTCTACATTTCCCTCGTCAATTAGTCAATCGTCAACTCGTCCTCCATCAAAGGCCGTCAGAAATAACCGCAACAAAGTCTATTTACATCAGCGAGACCGCAGTCCACCCTAACACAGAGAACGGGAAGCGAAACTCCCGCTAAAAATAACAGGGAGACTAGTGATAATTTTGGCGCGAAAAGGGGGGGAGAGGGGATGCCATGTGTGAGATATTATCGCTTGGGTAATACGGCCGTCAGTCACTAGATGGCGCCAGTCTATGGGACGCACACAACGCCATTAACACAGTGGTGTAACACACATTCGCATACGGCATTATAATTGGTCCTCAGTGCTGGTTAATGTCGCAACTCCGGAAGACAGCAATGCTCTGACGTCACTGTTGCCAGCGCCATCTATTATCCGGCAGCTCAACTAAAGGGATTCTTAATATATCATATAAAAACCCATTGGGTTTCATGTATTCATCTCTAGTCTTAAAATAAGTTTTACTCGCGTTTCCAAAAAGGCGCATAAACTTGTGCGTGTCTCTCACTGCTGGGCCGTGATGGATCATGTATTCACGCAACCACTGACGAAACCTGTACATCTTTCCTCAATCACAGCCGCTTAATTTATATTGGTTATTATTGTTACCCCTCACAGTGCCTCCCAGCTCATATATTACTGTTTAATAAATGTCAACAAAACCCACATGATTGAGGAAAGATGTACCGGTTTCGTAAGTGTGTGTAAACGCTCAAATTCAATCCAGTTAAAACTATTGACCTGTATAAATAATAGACAAATAAAGCTCCAAATCAATAAATCATATAAATTATAAATTATAAATTAATTATAAATTAATTATAAATTATTATACATTAATTATATACATTAATTATTATACATTAATTATATTATAAATTAATTATAAATTATTATACGAGGCTATCTAATACCTACATCTAAATTATGATGTCATTCTGACTTTCTCTTGTGAAAATAATATCTTTAAACGGATTGTAAAATCAATTATAATTTTCTTTTTATATTATTATATTAATAATATTTTTAATAATATTTTTACTATTATTTTTTAATATTATTTTTTAACTACTTTTATTGAATTTTTTTAAATATTATTATTGAATTTGAATTGATATTGTATTAAGATGTTTTATCCATTATCAATAAACTTTATAACTGATAAATACCTCAACCCAACCCGACCTGCCTACCTAACCTACCTTGAGGAGCTTTCGGGGCTTTGCGTCCCCGCGGCCCGGTCCTTCGACCAGGCCTCCTTTTTGTTACACACCCCCCAGGAAGTAGCCCGTAGCAGCTGTCTAACTCCCAGGTACCTTTTTACTGCTAGGTAACAGGGGTGAAAGAAACTCTGCCCATTTGGTTTCCGCCATCACCGGGGATCGAACCCGGACCCCTAGGATTACGAGTGCAGAGCGCTGTCCACTCAGCTATCAGGCCCCAATAGCCCTGTGTGTGTGTGTGTGTTATGTGTGTGTGTGTGTGTGTGTGTGTGTGTGTGTGTGTGTGTGTGTGTGTGTGTGTGTGTGTGTGTGTGTACGTGGGAAGGGTGGCTGTTGGTTTACAACATGAGCGTATATGTGCGTGCTGACTTACACCCGTGTGTGATTACATATGGATATGACGGAATGTGATTGGGTGTTTATATAGACTTTTGTACGTGTATGTGGGCGTGCAGGTGTGTGTGTGTGTGTGTGTGTGTGTGTGTGTGTGTGTGTGTGTGTGTGTGTGTGTGTGTGTGTGTGTGTGTGTGTGTGTGTGTGTGTGTGTGTGTGTGGTCATGTGCGTGTATGTATGCGTGCGTGTGTACTCAACTAGTTGTGCTTGCGGGGTTTGTGCTTCAGCTCTTTGGTCCCGCCTCTCAACCGTCAGTCAACTGGTGTACAGGTTACCTGTAGGATACCTGGAGAGGCCGTTCTTGAACTACCCGAGCCCGGCCTGAGGCCAGGCTGAGCCTATTGGGCTCTATCATATCAACATTTTGTGTATGGAGTCAGCCTCCACCACATCACTTCTTAGTGCATTCCATCTGTTAACTACTCTGACTTTGAAAAAGGTCCTTCTAACGTCCCTGTGACTCATGTGGGTACTCAGTCTCCACCTGTGTCCCCTTGTGAGTGTGCCCAACAATTTGGGCTGGACGGTAGAGGGACGGTTTCGCTTCACACAGGTCGGTGTTCAATCCCCCGACCGTCCACTAAGTAGTTAGGCACAATTCCTTTCCCCCGTTCAATCCCAAATCCTTATCCTGACCCGTTCCAAGTGTCTATTCCCTTCCAAGAATCTAGTCTATTCCGTGTGAACATTTCATCTATTTCCATTTGTCAATCCCCCTGAGTATTTTATACGTTCCTATCATGTTCCCCCTCCTCTCTCCCTTCTTTTTTCTAGTGTCGTAAGGCTCAGTTCCTTCAGGCGCTCTTCATACCCCATCTCTCGTAACGCTTGAACGAGTCTCGTCGCAAACTTCTCAACCTTTTCCAGTTTCATTATGTGTTTCTTCAGATGGGGACTCCATGATGAGGCGGCATACTCTAAGACTGGCCTCACGTAGGCAGTGTAAAGCGCCCTAAATGCCTCCTTACTTAGGTTTCTGAATGATGTTCTAACTTTTGCCAGTGTAGAGTACGCTGCTGTCGTTATCCTATTAATATGTGCCTCAGGAGATAGATTAGTCGTGGGGAGGAGTTTGTTTATTATTATTATTATTATTATTATTATTAATATTATTATTATTATTTTTATTATTATTTTTACCACAGACGTGGCCAGACATTTACAATGCTAACCAGCATATATACATTTTCTTCTGTCCTCCATGGACAGGGTTAGAGATGTTTTAAACATATAGTTCAGTGATTTATTGAACAATTAACCACAGAAGGTGATTGTAGTGCGTTTAAAATGCTAATCTATCCTACATACGTTAATACATAGATACACAGAGTTACGTATGCCCTACATAAAGTGGTCGATGTGTCTTTTACATACAGTAGTGTTATTAATGTGCATTTACAAAGGTGAAATGTAATTTTGATCAGCTTCCACATATACTTTATACACAAACATACATATACATATGCAGCACACACACACACACACACACACACACACACACACATATATATATA
>NC_091163.1:5077318-5083769 GCF_040958095.1 Procambarus clarkii | reverse complement strand
TGCTTACTAATTTATGTCTGGAATTAGTCTCCAAGTTCTCTTCAATTTTATAATTCAGCTGAAAAAAATTGTCAGGAATAATGCCCCCCCCCCTCTCTCCCCTTATTCCCAAGGATATTGACAAGCTGCTGGCTTCATGTCCCTGTTGATGCCATTGGAGAAGATGGCTCTCGGGTAATTTCAGGTAAAATCTTATTACCTGAATACACGTGGTAATAATTGAGGACCTGGTTGTAAGCTGATTGGCAGATAATGTTCCAGATAAAACTATATATATATTGGAAGGTGCATTGGGTTTATGAGAGTACATAGCAGTGATGTTTTTACATTCTTGTAAAGGCACTAGCACACATAGCATTTCGGGCAGGAAACCCTACAGGAACTGGTAGGGTAAGGCCTAAACTGTGGGACAGAGAGCTCTATACCTGCTAATAAAGGTTGAAAATCATCTGCTCCTGTATCCATTTTTGTAAATGAAAAGTACTGAAGCTTTGTATCCGATAAAATTGTACTTGTATTGATAGAACACACCAAGAATAGGCTGATACCACAGATATCACCCAGATGGATACTTAGGGAATTTATACATCTTGCTTCCCAAACAACATTGTTGACAATTTGCTCTATTAGCAAAAACAGGGAAGCTTGTTCATATTGCTTTTCATACAAAATCTCTCTTTATCAGAATGAAATCACTCATAAAAAGCTGCTGCTTTACTGTCATAAGGAACACTACTACCTATCAGATGTGGTTGAACCAGTGTGGCAGCTTATGTTTAGATGCTACTGGGAGATGCCTTGGCAAAGACTTGGTTAAGTGTGCTACACATGGTGATGGATCTGATTCCACTATCCTTCTTTTTCAGGGCACATAGAGATGCTTCAAAGAAGGATTTGTCTGGAATTAGTTTAGCCAGAGGTTTAATTTATTGTATTGGGGGACAGGCAGCCAGGATGTATTTATACCTGTTAGGCTTATATCAAGGTGTACCCCCCACCCTCCAAGGTCAAATTGCTGACCCTCCCAGGATGCAACCCCACAACAAACCGACTAACTCCTGGGTACATACTACTAGGTGAAAGGAGGCATTAGGCGATAGGAAATGTGCCCAATTCATTTCTGTTCCACCTGGGATTCAAACCTGGAGTTCTCGATTGTGAGTCAAGAATGAATCCGACTGTCCCACCAGGACCCCAAGTTTTGACATACTTCGTGATCTTTGACAATAGGGTCTTCAGGCAGCTTTGCTGAGTACTGGATTTACTTTTTTTTTGTTAAAGTGCTGAGGTCTTACATCCACATAACTCCCCCCCGCCTCCCATCACCCCCTCCGTGAATCCTGATGGAAATAACACAATTGTTTTAATATCTCTAACTCTTGAAGAAATTGTGGTCCTAGGTTTAGGGAGTTTGTGTGCCCAAGAAGGGAGTTATCATTCTGCTCTGGAAGGGTGCTTCTCTTTGTGTATTGTCTGTGGTAGTATTTCTTGGTGTGATTGTGTCTTTGCTAGTAATTTTCCTGGTTGCTCATACTGTGTTACCGGCTATAAGTTTTGCTCACTAAGGTTCCTATTTTCAAGCTATCATTGGAACTACAATTTCTGCCTTGGCAGTTTATTGGTCTTAAAACCAATGAGGGTAGTTATTGGTCTTAAAACCACAACCAATGGGACTTTCCTCCCCTTTGCTCGCACTGCTAGGCAAATATTACCAAATAGTAGTAGATTGTGCTATGCATTGAATTTATGGCACCTTATGCCCAGAGCAAAAGGTCTGCAGACCCCTACATTCACTTGCTAGGGAAGGTCTGTTCTGGTGGTGGTTGACATGAAATTTATAGTACCTCCTTTCTTCCGAGGTTCCATCTTGGAGCAATGGTTTTTACATTTATGTGAGGTTCCATTGCTCTAAAGGCTGAGGTATAATCCACAACCCCACACAGGCCTGGCAGCTGAGTAGACAGGACTTTAGATTCGTAGTCCTGAGGTTCTAGGTTCGATCCCCGGTGGAGGCAGAAACAAATGGGCAGAGTTTCTTTCACCCTGATGCCCCAGTTCACCTAGCAGTAAATAGGTACCTGGGAGTTAGACAGCTGCTACAGGCTGCTTCCTGGGGATGTGTAACAAAAAGGAGACCTGGTCAAGGACCAGGCCACGGGGACGCTAAGCCCCGAAATCATCTCAAGATAACCCTGACTTGAACCCCCTGCTAATAATATTTACAGAAAGGTTTTCTTGGCTAAGAGATTTGAGGTGACTTAACTGAGCCTGTGTCATGGGATAGGATTAGCTGTACACCCTGTATTAATGATGGCCATATTGCAGTTGATGTATGGGGGTACTTTAAGGAGGACATGAGGTGATGATGGGCTAGTATGGGTGGGGAAGGTTCTGGCTAGGAAGGGATGTGGTGGCACTTGGTACAGGAGTGATACCATGGGGAAGGAAGGTGTGCATGAGGGAGGTGACAGTCAGGTTTGGGAGCTGGAAATATACGCCGGATACCTAATAAAAAACATTATTTCCCACCCTTTCAAAAAATTATATTTCCCTCTCTTTCAAAAGTTCTTTATTTCCATCTCTTTCAAAAAATCACTGTACTTTACATTTACTATGAAGTTGAAAAGTCGCCATTTATCTGCTTGGGAAGACACTATCGTCTCCACTGAGGGAGGCAAGGTTTAGTTGTTATAGGCCTTTCATTCACCTGCCCATTGTGCACAGGATATTTGTTGGGTAGTCCTGAGCAGCCCTTACCATAGTCCACAAACTCCTTTCCACTATGCAGGCGATGAGTCACAATAATGTGGCTAAAGTATGTTGACCAGACCACTCACTAGAAGGTGAAGAAACGACGACGTTTCGACTCGATTCACAATCGACTTGAGAATGGTCCAGGACGGACCGAAATGTCATTGTCCCATCACCTTCTAGTGTGTAGTCTGGTCAACATCCTTTCCCTCTACTTCCTTTTCAAATTGTGCAAATAAAATTGTTACTCTTGAGTCTGTCACGTACAGTATTTTACACTGATGCTAGGGGGAGTCTTGGTTTGGTCAGCCACGGTTTTTATTTTTAAATAGGTGGAAAAGTTGCAAAGTTGCTTGATAGATACATTTTAATGGCAATCAACACGGCTTTGAATTCATCCAAGGTAAGTTCAAATTTATTAGTTAAATTTTATTTCTATTAGGATGCTTCCATAACAGTTTAATTACTGCATGTTATTAATAATTGTAAAAATTGAAATTGAACTGGTTAAAAAAAAACACTCGCTATTTTTACATTTGCTGTTAGACCTTTTTTTGCAATTCAGATTGCCACATAACTCGGTAGTGGGTCCGCCCCGTGTAATCCAAATTAGTGAGCAATAACTATATAATGGAACACCATTTGAACAATCCCCGGTCCCATAAATTGGAGGGCTCCCATATGAAGAGAGATTGGGAAGATTGAATTTTAAGTCTCAGGATGAGCAGGAGGTGAGGGGGTAAACAGTTGGGGATATACAAGGGGATAAAAAGGTGAGGCAGGGAGGTATTTTTTGGGTGTTAGTTATGTGGGGAAAACAGTTTGGGGTGTACAAGGGGATAAAAAGGTGTGGCAGGGAGGTATTTTTTGGGTGTTAGTTATGCAGGGAAAACAGTTAAGGGGTGTACAAGGGGGGATAAAGAGGTGTGGCAGGGAGATATTTCTTGGGTGTTAGTTATGTGGGGAAAACAGTTGGGGGTGTACAGGGGGATAAAGAGGTGTGGCAGGGAGGTGTTGGTTGGGTGTTGGGATAGGGTGGAGCAAGAGACAGTTGATGAAACTTGTGTAGGTTTGGATTCTTAAGAGACCTTGGTGGTTGCCAGTTAGGGAGTTGGGTTACAGATTTATGGCATAAATTGCTGCGAGACATGGCAGGTAAAAGCGTTTTACTTGACCTAGTATCCCGTATGCAAGATACAGCAAGTTAAATAGCAAAGTGTTTCTCTCTTTTTTTTGATGGAGCTTTGCTTGAATTTGTTTTAGTATTATAATATAATTTTTTTTAACCAAGTATTAATATTAATTAATAAATTAAGTATTAATATTTATTAATGCTTATTACTAAGTACTGTAGTAATATTTATTGAATTCTATTTGTTAGGCCGTCCTTGTCAACAACAGATAATATTGACAAATTTTGGTTCAAAATACAGTACAGTACTGTATCAACATTTTGTATGATAAAATGTACATTACACTGTACAGTATATCAATGTATGAGAAAAAAATTATTGATATTAAATATTGTTGAAATTAAGGAATTCAGTGTAAAGGGTTACCTTGATATGATTCCTAAAATATATTTATTTTTTAATTAGATATATAACAAAAATAACAACAAATCAATTAAGGGGAAAAAATGATTTGAAATCTTAAGTTGTATTTTTTGCCAAAAAGTACATAAATTTCTTGGCGAGTATACTTACTGGTTATATTTATAACAAGGAGAACACTAGCAACACAGGGGATTATCTTAAGAGTACCTAAGACTGGCATCTCATCAACATAGATTGTCTTGATGCACAGGTGCACTTTTTTCATTTGCTATTTCCCATCCTTTGGCTTGTTGTATCAGTCCTGTTTGCAAACTTCTTCGTTTCCACCGATTGTAAATTATAGCTTGGTTGGTATTAACGTCACAAAATAACTCATTGGGTAAAAAAGTTGGTTACTGGGCACTTAGTGATGCTCACATTGGCCCAAAAGGGTAGCTGTATCAAGTTTACTGGAAGCCTTATTGTATGATTTAAAAGAGGAGGCAGGAATTCTATCAGATCACACTTGAATCCACCCATTGTGCGTTACATCTACTGGTATATTATGCAGAAAATGGTGGTATAATGTTTTCTACATTTGGCAAATGCCCAGACACTCTAGTGCCAGTATCCAGATGGAGAGGGATTTTTTTAGTACAACCATATTGTTGCCTATATTATACCCCCTCTTCATTTCTATACACTTAGGCAAAAAAGCACTCCTAGAATAGCATACCTGATTTCAGGATGTTCAGCTTTCTGTTGTCTGAGACCAGTATTCTGGGGTGTCAGACACTGGCACCAGGTACCCCTAATTTTTGGTGGAACGACTGAGTGTTAAGATTTGACATTACTGGTTATAAGAGGAGGGTGTGTCACTACTATTTATTAATAGTGTTTTCATATTGTTAGGTAACTCTTTTTGTCCCTTCTCATGTGTCCAGAGAGTAGTAACCAGGCATTTATGTAAATCAACTCATTCCTGGGGGATCAGGGGCTGCTAAAGTTGGATATCAAGAGTTAAATATACACTGCATTAAAATCAGACTTGGTGAAAAATCCCACCAAATCAGTCTCCAGTAATTGTGTTTGCTGCCCACAATAAATATTAAAATAGGGTTTACAAGAGGTGAAATTAAATTTTGTTATTATTTTTGTGTATATATTAATAATACATATTTTAAACATAAATATACAGTATAAGCATACTTGGAATAGGGTAAATACCTGTACTGAAATTGTGCAAAAGAGCTTAATTAAGTGACTTATGTGCTTGTTGAGAGAAGTTTGCTGCAAGTATATATGTGATATGAGATGAGCGAGGAATATCCGGACATTAGATAACATGTTGGTGCTATGTAAGATAAGATTAAGCAGTGAGGTGATGGTACCTCACAAGGATCCAGGGGTAAAAAAAAAATTAAAACAGAACTAGTTGGTGTGTAAACAAAATTTTTTAATTAAATTAAAACTGAATAAGTGAACCTTAGTGCCATAGGGAATGTATACAAGAAATGTTTGCTTAAAAAGGCCTAGTCAGTATGAAATTGTAGAGACTGGTAGAAGGATGTAAGGAACTGATGGGATGAGAAACAAGATGTTGGAAAAGAAGTGTTTTATTGATACAATGTGAATGAGAGAGGGAAGAAAATGGGAGTTTGAGGTGAGTAAAAAGAGTAAAAGTGAAATGATTGGTAAAGTAGAAAAAATAAGATCAAATATGGAGATAGAATTTGTTTTAAAATTACTTAAAAACAAAAATCCCTTGGAAAAGAAGACAGTATAGGAAATAAACTTTTGAATGGATAAATTATAATGTACTGAACATGGGAGAATGATAAATAGTTTAGTGAAAATTTGATGTAGTGTGATTACTATGCTTTGAAAATCTAATGCATGACAGTGATAAGAGATGCCAATGTCAACATTAGCACAACAGCTGACATACTTATGGAAGAGGTGAGTAAAATACTAAAGAAACTTTAGCTTGGGGGAATCTGCAGGTGTTGATTAGGTACTGTTATGCAGTAATGTTATTCATTACTGTTGTGGAGAAAATGAATGGAGTGGGTGTAGAGAATTTGCCAAAGTGCATGGGATTGTGGAAAGGTATCAGCAGATTGGAAAAGGAGCCATGATTGTACCACAATATTAAAATAAACACC
>NC_091163.1:5064818-5072318 GCF_040958095.1 Procambarus clarkii | reverse complement strand
TGATTTTATCAGTTAAAACTGTGCGTCGACTACCCCAGAAAGCATGTTTACAACAGACGCTATTCAAACATGATTTGAGTAGCCTAGTTTTATAGATAAATCATGTTAAAATCGACTCTCAGAGAGCTCTAATTGCTTTTTAATCTATAATCCCTAAGGGCTAAATGATAGTTAACATTGGTTTCACCTCAAATATATTAGCAGATACACAGCCATATTTCCCATTCATATTTGTATTATTATTCAATATTCAGATTTTTACCAAATAATTAACACTTCTATGCGCACACATTTGGAAAGATTAGTTGCTAGCATCCCTTAATAGCAAATTGTGTCAATCCTAATCAAAATAAGATTTGGGAACAGGGAGCAGGTCGGCCGAGCGGACAGCACGATGGACGCGTGATCCTGTGGTCCCGCGTTCGATCCCGGGCGCCGGCGAGAAACGATGGGCAGAGTTTCTTTCACCCTATGCCCCTGTTACCTAGCAGTAAAATAGGTACCTGGGTGTTAGTCAGCTGTCACGGGCTGCTTCCTGGGGGTGGAGGCCTGGTCGAGGACCGGGCCGCGGGGACACTAAGCCCCGAAATCATCTCAAGATAACCTCAAGAAGCTACTCTATCCCATTAAGATGTATTTTATTGTCTCAATAAACGTACTTGAACTTGATTTGAAACCTCATGAGTCAACGATTACGTACAGCTGGGGCCGGAATATCTCATGATCGCTGGATAGACCCTTAATATTCACCAGGGGGGGCCAGATTCACGAAGCAGTTACGCAGGCACTTACGAACCTGTACATCTTTTCTCAATCTTTGGCGGCTTTGTTTACAATTGTTAGACAGTTGATGAGCTCCGAAGCACCAGGAGGCAGTTTATAACAATAACAACAATTGATTGGCAAGTTTTCATGCTTGTAAACTATTTAATAAAGGCAAACAAAGCCGTCAAAGATTGAGAAAAGATGTACACGTTCGTAAGTACTTGTGTAACGGCTTCGTGAATCTGGCCCCTGGCAGGTGCTCCAAAACTGCACTGTTTCCCTTTGTCTCACACGTAGTAGAAAGCCTCCGGATTTTGGACTGATGGAAAACCACGTATACAAGCTATAAAGTTAAACCGATGCCACTAGGCTAGACGCCATACTTGGTGAATGGGGCTACTTCAATCATTAATTTGTGCTTTTAAATGCCAGAGTAAACAATTTAAGGATAAATAGATGATGTGATTATGTCAATATGCAAATGAACAATTTAATTATACTGGCTTAATGCTGAGTTGATATTTTGCTCTGTAAATTCCGTAAATCGTTATTTAAATGGCGAACGGTTTAATTGATAAGACAAATATATCTCCATAAACTAAGTTATACCGGTACTAAACTTTGTGAATTAAACAATATATCACAAAATACCCAGATAAGCTGTTCAGTACCTTGCTAAAAATTATGAAGATGCTATTTTATTTTTGATAGAGAAGTATATGGTAAGTATTTTAAACCTTATAAAGGGGAATTTATTGCATATTGTTTCCTGGAGGTATATAAGAACAGATGAGTTAATACAAGGTTGATTTTGTGTTCATTTATTATGTATTCCCCATACCCATCCCGTGGGTGGTAGTGGACCCCATACCCATCCCGTGGGGTGTAGTTGGACCCATACCCATCCCGTGGTGGTAGTGGACCCCATACCCATCCGTGGGTGGTAGTGGACCCCATACCCAGCCCGTGGGTGGTAGTGGACCCCATCCCATCCCGTGGGCGGTAGTGGACCCCATACCCATCCCGTGGGTGTAGTGGACCCATACCCATCCCGTGGGCGGTAGTGGACCCCATACCCATCCCGTGGGCGGTAGTGGACACCCATACCCATCCCGTGGGCGGTAGTGGACCCCATACCCAGTCCCGTGGGCGGTAGTGGACCCCATACCCATCCGTGGGGTGGTAGTGACCCCATACCCATCCCGTGGGCGGTAGTGGACCCCATACCCATCCCGTGGGCGGTAGTGGACCCCATATACCCATCCCGTGGGCGGTAGTGTACCCCATACCCATCCCGTGGGCGGTAGTGGACCCCATACCCATCCCGTGGCGGTAGTGGACCCCATACCCATCCCGTGGGCGGTAGTGGACCCCATACCCATCCGTGGGCGGTAGTGGACTCCATACCCATCCCGTGGGCGGTAGTGGACCCCATACCCATCCCGTGGGTGGTAGTGGACCCCATACCCATCCCGTGGGTGGTAGTGGACCCCATACCCATTCCCGTGGGCGGTATAGTGGACCCCCATACCCATCTCGTGGGTGGTAGTGGACCCCATACCCAAACCCTAGTGTGGTTGACTCTATAAAATATATATAATATATATATATATATATATATATATATATATATATATATATATATATAATATATATATATTACTAAGAACTCGGTTTTTAACATAGCTTCAGCTTTTTTGGGCATGTTTTACCGTAAATAATAGAATGTAAACGGAGCGAGTTGTAAATCAGGTTATCTTCCACGGAATGTATGTTTACACCCAGAAAACCTTGAGGCGTGTATCATTGTGGCTACCAATAATTTTGATGGTAATGTTATAATTTTTGGTATGTTAAATGTGATCTTTTTATGTGGGGGAGTTAAATTTTGAATATTATTATGACTCGATGCGAGAGGAATAGTGCCCAAGCTGTGTCGCTTTCAGTGTGTAAATATACACTTGGCAAAATCCTTGGTATACTTTTATTATTATTATTATTATTATTATTATTATTATTATTATTATTATTATTATTCTTGTTTACCACAGACGTGGCCAGACATTTACAATGCTAACCAGCATATATACATTTTCTTCTGTCCTCCATGGACAGGGTTAGAGATGTGTTAAACATATAGTTCAAGGGTTTATTGAACTTGGTATACTGTAAGTCTAGATGGGGTGCGGGTGTACAGATTAGTGTTGTTTACAAGTTTACCTCCAGCTTTCTGGTTCGACTAAAGTATACATTTTCAGCAGTTATTTTTATGCTGTGAACTGCTTTGCTTTCGTGTTTAATTGCATTGTTGGGGAAATTGAATCGGATAATTTGCCAATTCAACTATAATGCAAAAAAAATGTTTTCATTTGAACCCGAATTGTACTCTGATTGCATTTTATTTTTTGCATTATTTATAAGCAAGTTGTGGTGTTACTAGTACAGTATTGCTCAATTTCTGCGTACACAGCGCAGTGGTCTACGTCCTCGACTTACAACCGAAGGACTTTTAGAGTTCGATAGTTTGGCCACATTTTATTTCATCTGACGCCTCTGTTCACCTACCTTGTAGCTACCTTGTGGTGGTTCCGAGGATCATCATCCCTGCGGCCCGGTCCTCTGACCGGGTCCCCTGGTGGATAGTCTGGTCAGCCAGACTGCTGGACGCAGTTGTTTGCAGCGTGACGTATGGATCACAGCCTAGTTGATCAGGTAGCCTTTGGAGGTGTTTATCGAGTTCTCTTGAATACCATGAGAAGCTGGCCAGTTATGCCCCATATGTGTCGCGGGAGAGTGTTGAGTAGTCTTGGGCCATTGATGATGGCATCTGAGAGTGTTGAGTAGTCTTGGGCCATTGATGATGGCATCTGAGAGTGTTGAGTAGTCTTGGGCCATTGATGATGGCATCTGAGAGTGTTGAGTAGTCTTGGGCCATTGATGATGGCATCTGAGAGTGTTGAGTAGTCTTGGGCCATTGATGATGGCATCTGAGAGTGTTGAGTAGTCTTGGCCATTGATGATGGCATCTGAGAGTGTTGTGTAGTCTTGGGCCATTGATGATGGCATCTGAGAGTGTTGAGTAGTCTTGGGCCATTGATGATGGCATCTGAGAGTGTTGAGTAGTCTTGGGGCCATTGATGATGGCATCTTCCTCAGAGTACCTATTGTACCTCTTGCATTTCATTAGGGCTACTTTGCACATGGAGGCGATGAGTCACAATAACGTGGCTGAAGTATGTTGACCAGACCACACACTAGAAGGTGAAGGGACGACGACGTGTCCGGTCCGTCCTGGACCATTCTCAAGTCAATTGAGAATCGACCATTCTCTCATCGACTTGAGAATGGTCCAGGACGGACCGAAACGTCGTCGTCCCTTCATCTTCTAGTGTGTGGTCTGGTCAACATACTTTGCACATCCTGCCATGCCGTCTGCCTTCATGTGATGTTATTTCTGTGTGTAAATTCGCAACTAGTCCCTTTAATATTTTCCACTTGTAAATTATTATACATCTCTCGCCTGCGTTCTAGAGAATACTGATTTAGAACTTATAATCGGTTCCAATAATTTGGATGTTTTATAGAGTGGATTCTGGCAATAAATAGGTACCCAGAAGTTAGGCCACTGTTGAGGGGTCCATCCTGAAGGAAGGGAACTATCAGGGGAAAGCGCCAAGCCATTACGACTATATAGCACTAGGAAGGGGTCAGGATAAGGGTTTGGGATGGGACGGGGGGAAGGAACGGTGCCCAACCACTTGGACGGTCGGGGATCGAACGCCGACCTGCACGAAGCGAGACCTCGATAAGCGAGGACCTAGTGTGGACCTCGATAAGCCAACCGATACATCGTGTAATGATGTATAAGGTCTGTACTTCATTACATGACCTGTGAGAATTTCTCTTGAGGCGGGTTACATCTGCGGCTCAATACCCTGGAAACACAAATCGTAACTGACTCTATTTTCCGCTTGTTACAACTTGTAATAAAGTTGTTACATCTTGGCTTAACGTGTTTATGACGTATTAGGACGTTGTTACAACTTTCTATATTGGTTGTTATAACTGGTTAGGTGTTAAAACTGTTCGAACGTTGTAGCAACGGTCCGTAGTTTCGGTGTGTGTTTGGCGGGTACAAGGACTGATAATCAGCCCTGCCTATTAATTAAACGATAATCTCGCTCTAGGTTTAAAATCGTTATGAAAACATTAGATTAAAGGAAACTGCAGAACTTCTATTTATATCCACCCAAACGCATTTATATAATTGGTTCTTTAAATCAGTACCCTGAAAGATATACCTGGTTGATGGGGTTCTGGGAGTTCTTCTACTCCCCCAAGCCCGGCCCGAGGCCAGGCTTCTCGTTGTGAGAGCTTTGTCCAACAGGCTGTTGCTTAGAGCGGCTCGCAGGCCCACATCCTGCTTGATACCTGGTTGATGGGGTTCTGGGAGTTCTTCTACTTCCCCAAGCCCGGTCCGAGGCTAGGCTTGTGAGAGCTTGGTTCACTTTTTTCTTTTTGATCAACGTCTTTGAGTTCGAGATATGAGAGTCGTTCTTCAGACCTTCAGAGGCTGGATTCGACGAGGCTGATAAATTTACCCCGACCACAATAAGGGTCGAAGATTGCACATTTATATTTAATAATTAAATCACATGGAAATAGTTTCTGATAAGTCAGTAGGGAAATCATTCTTGATAATTAAGACAGTAGGGTGCGTCTCTTTTACTGAATTGTCCTGATTTTCAGGACGTTCGTGTGATATCCTGATTGTCAGAACGTTTGTGTGATATCCTGATTTTCAAAACGTTTGTGTGATATCCTGATTTTCAAAACGTTTGTGTGATATCCTGATTTTCAAAACGCTTGTGTGATATCCTGATTTACAGGACGTTGGTTCCTGCCTGTCCCTCGCGATAGGATCCTCGGTGAATCTGATGCCTTTAGTCTCCATGGCTTGGTGATTGCCTCTGATCATATCTTAAAGGGGAAAATAGTTCCTGATTTGGGCAAGACTTGCATATCACACTCATTCAGACTTAGATAATTCATCTATTAAATCGCGATCATCTCCTTGAGGTTATCTTGAGTTGATTTCGAGGCTTTGCGTCCCTGCGGCCCGGTCCTCCTTTTTGTTACCCCCCCCCAGGAAGTAGCCCGTAGCAGCTGTTTAACTCCCAGGTACCTATTTACTGTTAAGTGAACAGGGGGCATCAGGGTGAATGAAACTCTGTCCATTTGTTTCCGCCTCCGCCGGGGTATCAATCCCGGAACCTCAGGACTACGAATCCCGAGCGCTGTCCATTCAACCGTCAGGCCCCTGAGGTCAATCATTCAAGACGATTCGGTAAAGCTCGTTTTCTGTTAAGACCGTACAAGTTGTTAGGTTAGGCCGTGTTAGGCTCGGTTGTATTAGGTTTGGTTAGATTGGATAAGGTTGGTTTGGGTTAGGTTAGATTTAGATTGGATTAGGTTAGGTTTGGTTAGATTGGATAAGGTTAGTTTGGGTTAGGTTAGATTTAGATTGGATTAGGTTAGGTTTGGGTAGTTTGGGTTAGGTTAGATTGGATAAGGTTGTTAGGTTGGACTATGTTAGGTTTAAATATCTATTGGCGATCCGTCTTGTGTACGATGGACTCGGGTCCAGTAAATTGTATTATCTGTAGTTTAGCATTCCAATTTGTATACGAAATTACTAGGGATTTAAAATAACCAAATAAAATTGATTAAAAAAAGTTTTTTTTTTAATAAAATTTAATTGGTTGTGGAACAAGTATATGTAGTCTCTGATGCCATTGACTCTTGTGCCGTCCTGGCCCGCTTTCCCCCATACACACACACACACACACACACACAAAGGAAAAAGTCCAAAGGTATGCCACTAGACTAGTCCCAGAACTAAGAGGCATGAGTTACGAGGAAAGGCTGCGGGGAAATGCACCTTACGACACTGGAAGACAGAAGAGTAAGGGGAGACATGATCACACCCTACAAAATCCTCAGGGGAATCGACCGGTAAACAAGGATAAACTATTCAACACTGGTGGGACGCGAACAAGGGGACACAGGTGGAAACTGAGTATCCACATGAGCCACAGGGACGTTAGAAGGAACTTTTTCAGTGTCAGAGTAGTTAACGGATGGAATGCATTAGGCAGTGATGTGGTGGAGGCTGACTCCATACACGATTTCAAGTGTAGATATGATAGAGCCCAGTAGGCTCAGGAACCTGTACATCCGTTGATTGACGGTTGAGAGACGGGACCAAAGAGCCAGAGCTTAACCTCTGCAAGCACAACTAGGTGAAAACATGCAGCAGTTGTATGGTGCTAATATCTGGAAAAGATCATAAACTGGAAAAGGTGGAAAGGCATGCTACAAAATGGCTTCCGGAACTGAAAAGCAAGAGGGACGAAGAGAGACCAGAGGCGTTAAACATGCCATAACTAGGAGATAGAAGTAAAAGAAGTGATATGATCACCACTTACAAAATACTAACCGGAATCGACCAGTTGACAAAGAGGAATTCCTGAAACCAGCAACTTCAAGAACAAGAGGACACAAGATTCAAACTAAGGGAAACAAAGGTGACAGAAAAAATGTTAGAAAGTTTTCCGTTGCAGAGTGGTGGTGGACGGTTGGAACAAGTTAAGTGAGAAGGTGGCGGAGGGCAATCAGAGCAGGGTCTAACACCTGAGAAAAGTACACCTGTACGCTATCGCTACTGTTATTAGA
>NC_091163.1:5044818-5059818 GCF_040958095.1 Procambarus clarkii | reverse complement strand
TAGGCTATCCAAGCTGAGGTAATTAATCATCGTTCAGAGCAAGCCGCTCTTTAATGTGGTAGTCTATCAAGTCTTAAAGTCTTCTTGCTAGAGGAAGAGGCAGGTTATTTTCAGAGTGTGATTTAACAATTAAAAGATAAAAAATGCTCGCTCAGTACTGGATATCTCAAACCCATCCTCCTCCTCCAGCCCCGAACTGAGACGTTGATTTTAATGTCAGTATTTGAGTTAATCGTTGTGAACGCGACTGCCCTGTTTTTATGCTATCGGGATGGAATATCAAGTGACGGGAAGTTATCAGTGCAAGTTGAGGAGGGTTCAGGCAGTGTATTCACTGTCTTAATAAACTGTGTATTCACTGAGACATAGGGTATATATCCCCCTAGCGTTTGGTTCTGTAATGTCTACAAATGAATGGTAATACTGTCCTGGGACCCGCATTGTTCTCACTAACATCTCCGCTTCTCTTGACAGTTTTGGTGGCGCTACAGGATCAAAGTTTTGGTTTCCCACCGTGTCTTGACGTGTTCTTCCGGGGTGTAGTTCAATTGTACACAAGACAAAGCTTGTTTACGAGTGTCAAAGCAGTATATATATATCGTTAGGTTAGGATGTATTTGCTTGGGTTAGGCTGCGTCAGGTTTTAAAATCCGTCAGCGAAGCGTGTTGTGTACGATGTAAATTGTATTCGTTCCTCCAGTAGTACAGCCGAGTGATATGCAAATAAGTGTGTTCTCATAATATGAATGAGAGGCAGACACGTCTGAGACAGTACACGCAGACTAAACCGCTTCCCTTTGTTGTATATAAGTCTAAGATATGTCTTGACAAGAGCTTTACTTGAGGCAGAACTTGGATGTGTCTTGGTCTCAGGTGGTGTGATACCCAGTGTGCACTTGTTGAGCTCCAGGGTCTGAGAATAATGGTTCGGGTTGGCTAGCAAGCATGAAGTATGTAGAGTCAGGCGAGGAGTCACAATAACGTGGCTGAAGAATGTAGACCAGACCACACAGTAGAAGGTGAAGGGACGACGACGTTTTCGGTCCGTCCTGGACCATTCTCAAGTCGATTGTGAGACTTTGTCATTCTCACAATCGACTTGAGAATGGTCCAGGACGGAGCGAAACGTCGTCGTCGTCGCCCCTTCACCTTCTAATGTGTGGTCTGGTCAACATGTAGAGTCAGGCGTGGCAAGACTAGGCTTTGTGAGATTTTGGCTGAGTTACGTTTATTTTAAAGTAGGATCCGTATATGTCGAAGTTATTGAATGTTCCCAAATTGGGCTAGGCTATGACAAATTATTATAGGTTTGATTTGATTTAAATGTAGTGTCTACTTGGGTTAAATTATGTTACATAAGAGCTACAGGTTGTCGCTCTTGACGGCGTGGGGGGGGGGGGGGGGTGGCTAGGCTTGTTTTAAGTTAGTTCAAGTTTCCTTCTGTCACGCAAAGGTAACTTGAGCTAAGTAATTTTTTTTTGCTTGCTTTATACCCAAATTTGATCGTACAGGCGTTCTTTTTTTTTAAATTAAGATGTAGCTGGCGGCGGGAAATTACTGGCTAGCCGTTGCAGGAGAGGCTTGGAAAGGCGGCCATCTTGAGGCAAATATTTAACAGTTAGGCTTGACGTGGTGACCGCCTGGGGGACAAGACAATGCGTGGGGCGGGCTGCAGGAGTGGGTCCACCTACCTATTGTCTCTGGGGCGTCTGATGCACTCTCTCAACACACACTTTGTCCTCCTGTTTTTCTCCCACCCAACACTCTCTCGCCTCTCTCATAAATTTATATAATTTATATATATATATATATATATATATATATATATATATATATATATATATATATATATATATATATATATATATATATATATAGTTGTATATGACCGAAAAGGTAATATTAATAACTCTAACACGAATTTTTTCAATATTTCTTATGTTTTTTTTTCTTCACTGTCGGTGGTAATGGAAATATCAATTCTCCAAAAAACAATGTTGATAGGAACGTTATCCCTATAGACAAAAATCAGAAAATACAATTGATAATTTATTCTAAAACCAAAAAAACGGCCAATCTACTCATGAAAAACTCCCCAGACACCAAGCAGAACGCTTTGAAGGAGACCAACGTCGTCTATGCCTTTAAATGCCCATTTGGGGACTATAAGCCCCAAAGAACTCAGTATATAGGCAAGACAACAACGTCTCTTTCCAGGCGATTAACAATGCATAAACAACAGGGCTCTATGAAGGAACATATAATCTCTTCTCACAACCAGACCATCACCACAGAAATCATCGATAGGTACAGCGATAGCAGGCGGCTCGACAGCAGTGAGGCACTACACATCAAAAAGTCAACACCAGCAATCAACAGTCAATTATTGCACAACTATATTCTACCCACTTCAAGGCACCGTATGGGCCAATAGGCCCTCTGCAGTTACTTCCATTCTCATGTACTCACCCAAAACCAATAAAAAGCAAGAGTTATGTTAAACGTTTCATACACTGTATCAAGTGTATCATAAGTAGTGTTAAGTTTAAACAAGTCTATGAGAATGTAAGAAGTCCTTACGAAACGCTTCTAGGCGTCAGACCATTAATAAAAATGAATTTCGGAGAATTGATATTTCCGTTACCACCGACAGTAAAGAAAAACATAGGAAATATTGAAAAAAATCGTGTTAGAATTATTAATCTTACCTTTTCGGTCGTATTCAACAACATATTTTTACGAGAAAGACTGCTACCAAAATATACTAATATATTATTGTGTGGGTAAATCACGAAGACATTAACACATGATGAACACTGTGACAGTGTCAGACCATGAAGGAAGGATTAAGACAGGAATTTCTCTTTAGTACTGTCTTAGTACTGTTTCCAGGTGTTCGTATTTTTTAGATCCTCCTGAAGATGTATTATTAAATACGAAAGTACCTAAAGAAATTCCTGTCTCAACCTGAGTCTACCTGCCGTGAGTCTACCTACCGTGAGTCTACCTGCCGTGAGTCTACCTACCGTGAGTCTACCTGCCGTGAGTCTACCTACCGTGAGTCTACCTACCGTGAGTCTACCGGTGAGCGGTAGATGCCAGTGAGTGGAGATGACGTTATGTTATTACTCTTGCTAGGACCGCTCTAGGTGGTGCGTGCAGCCTGTCCTCTCACCTGGTAGGGGGTATTTTCTACGGACTGGACTAATCCGTTACAAATACGGCGTGTTACTCAACGTTAACGCACCGTAATGTTAACGTTTTGTCGAGAATCGGTCTCAAGTGGTTCAATGGGGTCGTACTTTTCTGGCTAGGCCAAACATTTGTGGCAAGGGGCTTTGCTTTACTGCTGATTGATTGATGAAGATTAAGCCATCCAAAAGGTGGCACGGGCATGAATAGCCCGTAAGTGGTGGCCCTTTTGAGCCATTACCAGTATCAAGAGCTGATACTGGAGATCTGTGGAGGTGCGACTGCACCCTGCGTGACGGGAGATGTCTCCCCCGTGGCTTTACTGCTAGAATCCACTCAATATGATATCTAACTTATTGGGACCGATTAGAATATTTAGATCTGTATTCTCAAGAGAGCAGGCGGGAAGGAA
Organism: Procambarus clarkii; assembly: GCF_040958095.1. Lineage (NCBI taxonomy): Eukaryota > Metazoa > Arthropoda > Malacostraca > Decapoda > Cambaridae > Procambarus > Procambarus clarkii. The sequence continues at coordinate 5,056,214 of NC_091163.1, read as the reverse complement.
GGAAGGAATTATCAAGGGAAAGCACCAAGCAATTACGACTATATAGCACTGGGAACGGGTCAGGATAAGGATTTGGGATGGGACGGGGGGAAGGAATGGTGTCCATCCACTTGGACGGTCGGGGATTGAACGCCGACCTGCATGGAAGGTCCTGCATGCACGCCGTGGAAAGTGGAAGTGGAAATGGTTTAAAAGTATTAAGAGGAAATGGTTTAAAATTTGCATATGAAAATAACATATGAGACCAGGAGACATGGCAGGATGTGCAAAATAGCCGCATTGAAAAGCTGAGGTGCAACAGGTATTCTTGAGAGACTTATCAACATCAAGGCTCCCAAGAATTTTAAAAGCTCTCCCTCTCCGTTAGGGGCCTGACGACTGAGTGGGCAGCGCTCGATATTTGTAGTCCTAAGGTTACAGGTTCGATCCCCGGCAGAGGCGGAAAAGGAATTTCTTTCACCCTGATGCCTCTGTTCACTTAGCAGTAAATAGGTACCTGGGAGTGAGATAGCTGCTTCGGGCTGCTTCATGGGGGATATGTCACAAAAAAGGAGGCCTGGTCGAGGACCGGGCCGCGGGGACGCTAAGCCCCGAAATCATTTCAAGATAACCTCAAGAAGATACACGTAAGGGGCATAACTGGCCGACCTCTCACGGTGTTCTCAAAAGAGAACTCGATAAACACCTCAAAAGGATTCCTCCTGATCAACCAGGCTGTGATTCATCAACCCGTTCTCGCAAATTTAATAAGTCAATATTGACTTATTAAATATGTGCATAGGTGACATACTTAACATAATAGATACCCTTAAAAAGATTCATAGAAAACACCGACCTTACCTAACCTACTTAGTATGTTAAGATAAGCATCTTATTGCTTCGTAATTACAATTATTACCTAACCTATAATAGGTATAGGTTAAGTAATAATTGTAATTACGAAGCAATAAGATGCTTATCTTAAGATACTAACAAGGTTAGGTAAGGTCGGTGTTTTCTATGAATCTTTTAAAGGGTATCTATTATGTTTAGTATATCACCTATGCACGTAGTTAATAAGTCAATATTGACTTTACGAATTTGCGAGAACGGGTTGGATTCATACGTCAGGCTGGGAGCATCCGCTCCCAACAGCCTCGTCAGAGACCGGGCCGCGGGGAAGGTGATCCTTGGCATCGCCGCAAGGTAAGTGTCAAATGGAGAGAAAGAAGAGGTTGTTTGTTGTTATAGATTCAGCTACTCGGAACAAGCTACAAGTAGCACGGGCTATGGTGAGCCCGTAGTGGACTTACCTGGCACAGGAGCGGGGCAAGTAGCACGGGCTATGGTGAGCCCGTAACTTACCTGGCACAGGAGCGGGGCAAGTAGCACGGGCTATGGTGAGCCCGTAATGGACTTACCTGGCACAGGAGCGGGGCAAGTAGCACGGGCTATGATGAGCCCGTAGTGGACTTACCTGGCACAGGAGCGGGGCAAGTAGCACGGGCTATGGTGAGCCCGTAGTGGACTTACCTGGCACAGGAGCGGGGCAAGTAGCACGGGCTATGGTGAGCCCGTAGTGGACTTACCTGGCACAGGAGCGGGGCAAGTAGCACGGGCTATGGTGAGCCCGTAGTGGACTTACCTGGCACAGGAGCCTAGAGGAGGGGGTGACGAGCCATTAAATAGTTGGCGTCAGGGGTGGGGGGCGGGGGCAGGTCTGAGACAAGGCAGGTCAGTCGGTGTCTGCCGGTGGTGGTGGCGGCGGTGATCACAAAACCGGTTTTCCAGGTGTTGCATATGGCTGCAGCCCGCCGCCACGCCGGATAATTAGGCTGTCTGGCAACTACCGGGCTTGTTTGCTTCTTGGCCTTCATGTTTGGCCTCCGTCAAGCCTGGAGGGTACCCGCACGGGCCTCCTTCATCAGCCCGTTATTTCGTCTTGCCACTCCGTCAAAAATACACAAGCACCCCACCCACAAGCTATCCAGGCCGGCCAACAGAAAACGTGACAATTATGGTGCTGTGATTTTTACAAATGTGTTTAATTTGTAGCGGATTGATCGAATCCGTATTAAATGCAACCCTTTTTTTTTTGCCTAACCTGAAACGTACTAACCCAAGCAACCCACCCAACCTATTGAGGCCGATACGCGGAAGACGTTATAATTGCGGTGCTTTATTTTTTTTTTTACTAATAAGTCGAATTTATAACTTATTGGATGAATCCGTAAAAAGATGTGAGGTATTAAGCTGGTTGATGGGGTTCTGGGAGTTCTTCTACTCCCCAAGCCCGGCCCGAGGCCAAGCTTGACTTGTGAGAGTTTGGTCCACCAGGCTGTTGCTTGGAGCGGCCCGCAGGCCCACATACCCGCCACAGCCCGGTTGGTCCGGCACTCCTTGGAGGAAACTGTCTAGTTTCCTCTTGAAGATGTCCACGGTTGTTCCAGCAATATTTCTTATGCTCGCTGGGAGGACGTTGAACAGCCGCGGACCTCTGATGTTTATACAGTGTTCTCTGATTGTGCCTATGGCACCTCTGCTCTTCACTGGTTCTCTTCACTCTGCTCTTCACTGGTTCTCTTCACTCTGCTCTTCACTGGTTCTCTTCACTCTGCTCTACACTGGTTCTTTTCACCCTGCTCTTCACTGGTTCTATTCACCCTGCTCTTCACTGGTTCTATTCACCCTGCTCTTCACTGGTTCTTTTCACCCTGCTCTTCACTGGTTCTATTCACCCTGCTCTTCACTGGTTCTATTCACCCTGCTCTTCACTGGTTCTATTCACCCTGCTCTTCACTGGTTCTCTTCACCCTGCTCTTCACTGGTTCTCTTCACCCTGCTCTTCACTGGTTCTCTTCACCCTGCTCTTCACTGGTTCTATTCCGCATTTTCTTCCATATCGTTCACTCCAGTACGTTGTTATTTGTATTACGGGAGAGGACGGGATTGCTGCTGATCGCCTTACCTTCAGGTAGTTCCGAGAATCAGTGTCCCCGACTGCTCGGCCTCTAACCAGATGTGGTTGACGGTGGGGGCAACTAGGCTGTTACACGCCGCTAGCCGGGTTGATCTGACGTATGAATGACAGCCGGGTTGATCTGACGTATGAATGACAGTCGGGTTGACCTGACGTATGAATGACAGCCGGGTTGAGCTGACGTATGAATGACAGCCGGGTTGATCTGACGTATGAATGAAAGTCGGGTTGATCTGACGTATGAATGACAGTCGGGTTGATCTAACGTATGAATGACTGCCGGGTTGATCTGACGTATGAATGACAGTCGGGTTGATCTGACGTATGAATGACAGTCGGGTTGATCTGACGTATGAATGACAGTCGGGTTGATCTGACGTATGACTGACAGCCGGGTTGATCTGACGTATGAATGACAGCCGGGTTGATCTGACGTATGAATGACAGCCGGGTTGATCTGACGTATGAATGACAGTCGGGTTGATCTAACGTATGAATGACAGCCGGGTTGATCTGACGTATGAATGACAGCCGGGTTGATCTGACGTATGAATGACAGTCGGGTTGATCTGACGTATGAATGAAAGTCGGGTTGATCTGACGTATGAATGAAAGTCGGGTTGATCTGACGTATGAATGACAGTCGGGTTGATCTGACGTATGAATGACAGCCGGGTTGACCTGACGTATGAATGACAGTCGGGTTGACCTGACGTATGAATGACAGTCGGGTTGATCTGACGTATGAATGACAGTCGGGTTGACCTGACGTATGACTGACAGCCGGGTTGACCTGACGTATGAATGACAGCCGGGTTGATCCGACGTATGAATGACAGTCGGGTTGACCTGACGTATGACTGACAGCCGGGTTGATCTGACGTATGAATGACAGTCGGGTTGATCTGACGTATGAATGACAGTCGGGTTGATCTGACGTATGAATGAAAGTCGGGTTGATCTGACGTATGAATGACAGTCGGGTTGACCTGACGTATGACTGACAGCCGGGTTGATCTGGCGTATGACTGACAGCCGGGTTGATCTGGCGTATGTCTGACAGCCGGGTTGATCTGACGTATGAATGACAGTCGGGTTGATCTGACGTATGAATGACAGTCGGGTTGACCTGACGTATGAATGACAGTCGGGTTGACCTGACGTATGACTGACAGCCGGGTTGATCTGACGTATGAATGACAGTCGGGTTGACCTGACGATGAATAACAGTCGGGTTGATCTGACGTATGAATGACAACCGGGTTGACCTGACGTATGACTGACAGCCGGGTTGATCTGACGTATGAATGACAGTCGGGTTGACCTGACGTATGAATGAAAGTCGGGTTGATCTGACGTATGAATGACAGTCGGGTTGATCTGACGTATGAATGACAGTCGGGTTGATCTGACGTATGAATGACAGTCGGGTTGATCTGACGTATGAATGAAAGTCAGGTTGACCTGACGTATGACTGACAGCCGGGTTGATCTGACGTATGAATGACAGTCGGGTTGATCAGGTACACTTGATAAAACACTGTTTGGAGCGCTTCGATTACCTGAACCAGGATTCATGAAGCATATACGCAGTGAAACCCTTTACATCTTTAATCACAGCGGCTTTGGAGCTCATGTAGACAAATGTAAACAAAACCGCCATGGTCGAGGGAAAGAGGTTCGGGTTTTGTTAATAGTGTTTAGTGGCCAATGAGGCTTGCAGGAAAGAAAACATTGATCATGACTTTGGACTATCTAATGCAGTTATTAGAAACATACAAATTAAAGAAATTAATTCAGATTTAGAAGAACTAAGAAATGCCCAGAGACCTGAAAGCTGCAGTATTAAAAGTTATGACAAGTTTTGTAATAATAGGTATTTGTATGGTCAGCACAGTAACCGGACCAGGCAATGTGATGTAGTAATTGCGCGAATTCGCCTTGGCTATAGACACATCTGGCAGGTTAGTGAGGCTGAGCCACTACCAGAATACTCAGATTGTAAACTCTGTGTTAAACCTTTAATGCATTCACTAGAACACTATATTGATGAATGTGAAACCGTAAAGGACTTTAGACCTCCTGGCCTATTGTACCACCAACTGTGTAACTATTTTATTGACTCAGGTGTTCTGGACGACATCCTAACAATTTACCCAAAATTTGCTTCTCCATTTTAAAGAATGAAGAACAATTTTTATTTATATTCTAAGCTGTATCACTTATGAACCCATCCCTGCCCTTGTGTGGCAGTGCACATCCCTGCCCTTGTGTGGCAGTGCACATCCCTGCCCTTGTGTGGCAGTGCACATCCCTGCCCTTGTGTGGCAGTGCACATCCCTGCCCTTGTGTGGCAGTGCACATCCCTGCCCTTGTGTGGCAGTGCACATCCCTGCCCTTGTGTGGCAGTGCACATCCCTGCCCTTGTGTGGCAGTGCACATCCCTGCCCTTGTGTGGCAGTGCACAATAGAAAGTTGTTTTCACATATCCACACATTAAAACATTGTAACCATGATATATATGTGCTTCAGCCTACAGTTTAGACCTATTGCCTTATGTATGACCCTCTGTCCTGCGTGACAGTGAATACTAGCATTATCCTCAATTTAATAAGACTATCAAAATCCTCAGATTAGGCAAAATTGTAATTAATTTTGTCAATAAAGATGTTAATAATAATAGTGGATTCTTGATCCCCTTCCCCTGTCTTCCCCTTTTCGGGAGGTACCTGCTTGATGGGGTTCTGGGGGTAGTTCTACTCCCCAAGCCCGGCACGAGGCCAGGCTTGACAAGTGGTCCTGTCTGTGTAATGTCGCTGTAAGCCAGCCAGATATAACCACCTTGCTACATACCTTCTCCGGCGTTATATGTGATTGATGAAGATTAAGCCAGCCAAGAGGTGGCACGGGCATGAGTAACCCGTAATATATAGGATCAATAGTCCCACCTGAAATACATGGCCCCTAATGTTATTTGGGGGTTTTCACATTGTTGTTCATATCTCGTGAACGGGTTAATAAAATTAATCCCGATTTGACATTGGGTTAATAATATCGCCCCAGATTTGACGCTGACATTTCCCTTAGGAATGGGAATCAACTAATTCCTTAGGGACATTCCTTTAGGAATTCTCTGTAAATTCACGTTTAAACAAATAATATGTAGAGAAATTGTAAGGAAACAGATTAATAGCAGGGTTAAATGTCTTAAGAATGTAGTTTTTAAGATTTGGCGTGTAACGTGTAATATCATAGGTGTGTACTCACTTATTTGCACTCATCTATCTGTGCTTGCGGGGGTTGAGCTCTGGCTCTTTGGTCCCGCCTCTCAACTGTCAATCAACTGGTGTACAGATTCCTGAGCCTACTGGACTCTATCATATTTACATTTGAAACTGTGTATGGAGTCAGCCTGTGTGTGTGTGTGTGTGTGTGTGTGTGCGTGTGTGTGTGTGTGTGTGTGTGTGTGTGTGTGTGTGTGTGTGTGTGTGTGTCTGCGTCTGCTTCATAACCAGATGAGCAGGCTTGAGACCAGGTGATGGGACCAGGGATTAGTGGTGCTATAATTTGACAGAATCATGTGAGCGCGCCCCAATTGATGAAGATTAAGCCACCCAAGAGGTGGCACGGGCAAGAATAGCCCGTAAGTGGTGGCCCTTTGGAGCCATTACCAGTATCATTAGCTGATACTGGTGATATGTGGAGGTGCGACTGCACCCTACGGAGAGGTCGTGACCTCTGAGCGCGCCCCGAACGTAACTAGTTCTTATATCAGTGGTCACAGGACCTTGTTGTGCTCAACCTGAGGAATACACAAGATGGCGACGGGTAATAGGCGCCTGTTACAACTGAATTTTCCTTTTTTTTATACATTGATAATTTATAAGGTATAAACATGACATTTATACATGTAATTTAATGTAATTGTATGTGAAACATCGTGGTGTATTAACCTGGTAACTTTCTTTGTTACAGTCTGATGTTTTTGACATCACAAATGTTGATAACATCGGAAGGTTAGCGGCACAGACATCACCTAGCGAATGTAAACAAACCGATTTCGAGTTAATTTCAACTCGATTAATAATATTTCAGATTAGATATCAGATTTCAGATATTTCAGATTAATATTTCAAAATTTCAGATTACCGATCTGAAATTTTGAAGGAGCAAAGTTTAGTTTGCTGTTATTTTTTATTACAAAAAATATATAAACAAGGAATTACGTGTTTACTCTGTTGACAACCCCCCCTCCCCCCCTCTGATAAACACACACGCCAAACCTGCGTTGGCGTTGATATCACACCAAACCTGCCTCCTGAAGCCCACATCAGAAGAATAACATTGGCGGCGTGTGCGATGCTGGCTAACATCAGAACTGCTCACGGAAACCTGTGTAAAGAATCATTCAGAATCTTGTATACCACATACGTAAGACCAGTCTTGGATTATGCGGCCTCAGCATGGAGGCCGTACTTTGTCAAGCACAAGACGAAGCTGGAAAAAGTTCAGAGGTATGCTACTAGGCTAGTCCCAGAACTAAGAGGCATGAATTACGTGGAAAGGCTGCGTGAAATGCACCTCACGTCGCTGGAGGACAGGAGAGCTAGGGGAGACATGATTACTACCTACAAAATTCTAAGAGGAATCGACAGGGTAGATAAAGATAAACTGTTTAACTCGGATGGTACGCGACCAAGGGGACACAGGTGGAAACTGAGTACCTAAATGAGCCACAGGGACGTTAAAAAGAACTTTTTCAGTGTCAGAGTAGTTAACAGGTGGAATGCATTAGACAGTGATGTGGTGGAGGCTGACTCTATACACAGTTTCAAATGTAGATATGATAGAGCCCAATATGCTCAGGAATCTGTACACCAGTTGACAGTTGAGAGGCGGGATCAAAGAGCCAGAGTTCAACACCCACAAGCACAACTAGGTGAGTATACACACACACACACACACACACACACACACACACACACACACACACACACACACACACACATATATATATATATATATATATATATATATATATATATATATATATATATATATGTCGTACCTAGTAGCCAGAACTCACTTCTCAGCCTACTATGCAAGGCCCGATTTGCCTAATAAGCCAAGTTTTCATGAATTAATTGTTTTTCGACTACCTAACCTACCTAACCTAACCTAACTTTTTTGGCTACCTAACCTAACCTAACCTATAAAGATAGGTTAGGTTAGGTAGGGTTGGTTAGGTTCGGTCATATATCTACGTTAATTTTAACTCCAATAATAAAAAATTGACCTCATACATATAGAAATGGGTAGATTTATCATTTCATAAGAAAAAAATTAGAGAAAATATATTAATTCAGGAAAACTTGGCTTATTAGGCAAATCGGGCCTTGCATAGTAGGCTGAGAAGTGCGTTCTGGCTACTAGGTACGACATATATATATATATATATATATATATATATATATATATATATATATATATATATATATATATATATATATATTGTACACCTCTCACAATTATGGGAACCCATGTTCTTAGATTAGAGAATAAAAGGCATTCAGAGAAGACCTTACTAATTCTCCTCGTTTGTTTATTATTTTCATACAACATACTAATCCTAACCATCCTTAATTGTATATTTCCCTAAGTCCTCTTTGTGTTCTTCACCTGCGAAGCATCTCTCAAATTTCAGTCCAATCAATATTTAAGCTTTCCTGCAATGCCTCTCCCTCGTATTTAATATTAATTGTGTGTCTTTAAGTATTAAGAAATGTTTATTATTTTCACTCAGTACTGTCAGTTTTCACTCAGTATTACTGTCATCATGTGTAGGATGAAGAACGCGGGCCCCACCACACTGCCATTGGGTACTCCGCGTGTGGCTTGTGCTACATTCGTGTTGTGAATGTCCTGTGCTTCCTTTCCAGATAACTGGGTACTGATATAGCTTAAGGGAGAATGATCTAGGTTAAGGGGTCCCCTAGTCATTCTCTGATCTAGCTTTAGGGGGGGGGGTCCCCTAGTCATTCTCTGATCTAGGTTAAGGGGTCCCCTAGTCATTCTCTGATCTAGCATAAGGGTCCACCAGTCATTCTCTGATCTAGCTTAAGGGTCCACCAGTCATTCTCTAATCTAGTTTAAGGGTCCACCAGTCATTCTCTAATCTAGTTTAAGAGTCCACCAGTCATTCTCTGATCTAGCTTAAGGGGCCTCCAGTCATTCTCTGATCTAGCTTAAGGGGCCTCCAGTCATTCTCTGATCTAGCTTAAGGGGCCCCAGTCATTCTCTGAACTGACTTAAGGGGCCCCAGTCATTCTCTGATCTAGCTTAAGGGGCCACCAGTCATTCTCTGATCTTAGCTTAAGGGTCCACCAGTCATTCTCTGATCTAGCTTAAGGGGCCACCAGTCATTCTCTGATCTGGCTTAAGGGGCCTCCAGTCATTCTCTGATCTAGCTTAAGGGGCCACCAGTCATTCTCTGATCTGGCTTAAGGGGCCACCAGTCATTCTCTGATCTAGCTTAAGGGGCCTCCAGTCATTCTCTGATCTGACTTAAGGGTCCACCAGTCATTCTCTGATCTGACTTAAGGGGCCTCCAGCTGATAAGGTCCCCTGATCTCGTAAGTGCTTCGCCGCCACGGCGTACCTTGCTGTGAGGTGGTTTCGGGGCTCAGCGACCCCGCGGCCCGGTCGTCGACCAGGCCTCCCTCCGATCCAATAGGCGTGATCCATTTTAAGTTGTTCCTTCTGAATACCATCCGCTTTAATTATCTTTCTCGCTCGTGTGGAATATGGTCAAACACGTAGTAAGCCCGCCAAACACACCCAAACTACGACGTTGGTACAACGTTCGAACAAGTTTTAACACCTAACCACCCTGGAAACACAAACCGAAACTGTCTCTATTTTCCGCATATTAAAACTTGTAATAAAGTTGTTACATCTTGGCTTAACGTGTTTATGACGTATTAGAACGTTGTTACAACTTGCTATATTGGTTGTTATAACTGGTTAGGTGGTGGTAAAACTTGTTCGAACGTTGTACCAACGTCGTAGTTTTGGTGTGTGTTTGGCTGGCAGTTATAACAACCAGTATAGCAAGTTGTAACAACGTTCTAATGCGTCATAAACACGTTAAGCCAAGATGTAACAACTTTATTACAAGTTGTAACAAGCTGAAAATAGAGACAGTTACGGTTTGTGTTTCCAGGGAATTAAGTCTACGTGTATAACACCATCATCTTTCCCACCGTCTGTGATCTTCAAGTTTGTGATAAGATTGGCAGTATATTTGACAAGCCAAAATCGAACCCAGGATCCTGTGGTCCTGGGTTCGATCCCAGGCGCCGGCGAGAAACAATGGGCAGACTTTCTTTCACCCTATGCCCCTGTTACCTAGCAGTAAAATAGGTACCTGGGTGTTAGTCAGCTGTCACGGGCTGCTTCCTGGAGGTGGAGGCCTGGTCGAGGACCGGGCCGCGAGGACACTAAGCCCCGAAATCATCTCAAGATAACCTCAAGATGCATGTGGTCTGTTTCTTCTTGAAATTGTACAACTCCCAGAACAATGTGGGGGTTTGCCGGTTTCTCCAAACAACAACAGCCTTCTTGGTCACGTTATCACACGACAAGTCTGGCTTCAGGTTGGGCTCGGAAAGTAGAACAACTCTCATAACTCACTCCAGGTATACTCCAGGTATACTCCAGGTACACTCCAGGTATACTCCAGGTATACTCCAGGTATACTCCGTTGTTTTGGCACACACTGTCCAACTTTAATGATTTATTAAGTATACTTATCAAGGATCAATTAAACCCTTTAAGGTTTTGAGCCCTTTGGAAAATATTTCGTTAGGGGGCCTAGAGGACTTGTTCCGCCTAAGTTCAATTGGTTGACCAGTTTTGTGCCTAAATAGCCTAGTTGTAGTCTGTTAATTGGTCAATCATTGCTATAAACCTTCATATCCTCCGGATATTCTTATATTTGTTAGAGAGATCGTTAGTTCCACTGCCATGCTTTTTCCGGTTATAACTTTATTGGAAATGAAGTACCATTTCCAACTATGAGTTGGAAATGGTAAAAGTTCACTTTGGTACTGAAGGCATTATGTCTGTTACTCCGTGTTCACATTTATCAGCATCTTCATGCTACCTACCTACCTTGAGGCTACCTTGAGGTGCTTCCGGGGCTTAGTGTCCCCGCGGCCCGGTCGTCGACCAGGCCTCCTGGTTGCTGGACTGATCAACCAGGCTGTTAGACGCGGCTGCTCGCAGCCTGACGTATGAGTCACAGCCTGGTTGATCAGGTGCTATAGTCCTGCTATATTGCTATCCTGGCGCTCTACTGTGGAGCCTCCTGGAAATATTTTGATTAAGCGATCGAAGGAATAGATGGATTTTTTTTGAAGGAGAGAGGAGGGAGAGC
>NC_091163.1:5034818-5042318 GCF_040958095.1 Procambarus clarkii | reverse complement strand
GTGTGTGTGTGTGTGTGTGTGTGTGTGTGTGTGTGTGTGTGTCTGCAGAATCGAGCTATTAGCTCTTGGACCCCCGCTTTTCTAACCAATCTATTTTTCCTCTATTATGAATACTACATATATTTCTCAACACACACACACATCCACAGGAAGCTGCCCGTAGCAGTTGTTTTAATTCCCCAGGTACCTATTTGCAGCTATTTAGTCCCTTAGGACTACGATTCCAGAGCGCTCTCCACTCAGCCGCGAGGCCCCCGCAAGTGTGTGTTAGTGTGACGAAGGGACAGCGATGTTTCGGTCCAGGACGGACCGAAACGTCGTCGTTTCGTTAGCTTCTGGTGTGTGGTTTGGACATCGTGGCTTCTGCAAGTCCATATCTAAAGTCCAGACGCTGCCACCAACCCGGTCTGATGCAAGTCCGGACACAGTGTGGCACCGCTCATGTTGGCACCCCTGCCCCAGCCTCTCATGTTGGCACCCCTACCACAGCCGCTCATGTTGGCACCCCTACCACAGTCATGTTGGCACCCCTACCGCAACCGCTCATGTTGGCACCCCTACCACAGCCGCTCATGTTGGCACCCCTACCACAGCCACTCATGTTGGCACCCCTACCACAGCCGCTCATGTTGGCACCCCTACCACAGCCGCTCATGTTGGCACCCCTACCACAGTCATGTTGGCACCCCTACCACAACCGCTCATGTTCGCACCCCTACCACAGCCACTCATGTTGGCACCCCTACCACAGCCGGTCATGTTGGCACCCCTACCACAGCCGCTCATGTTGGCACCCCTACCACAGCCACTCATGTTGGCACCCCTACCACAGCCGCTCATGTTGGCACCCCTACCACAGCCATGTTGGCAACCCTACCACAGCCGCTCATGTTGGCACCCCTACCACAGCCGCTCATGTTGGCACCCCCTACCACAGCCGCTCATGTCGGCACCTCTACCACAGCCGCTCATGTTGGCACCCCTACCACAGCCGCTCATGTTGGCACCCCCTACCACAGCCGCTCATGTTGGCACCCCTACCACAGCCGCTCATGTTGGCACCCCTACCACAGCCACTCATGTTGGCACCCCTACCACAGCCGCTCATGTTGGCACCCCTACCACAGCCATGTTGGCAACCCTACCACAGCCGCTCATGTTGGCACCCCTACCACAGCCGCTCATGTTGGCACCCCTACCACAGCCGCTCATGTCGGCACCTCTACCACAGCCGCTCATGTTGGCACCCCTACCACAGCCGCTCATGTTGGCACCCCCTACCACAGCCGCTCATGTTGGCACCCCTACCACAGCCGCTCATGTTGGCACCCCTACCACAGCCGCTCATGTTGGCACCCCTACCACAGCCGCTCATGTTGGCACCCCCTACCACAGTCACTCATGTTGGCACCCCTACCACAGCCGCTCATGTTGGCACCCCTACCACAGCCGCTCATGTTGGCACCCCTACCACAGCCGCTCATGTTGGCACCCCTACCACAGCCGCTCATGTTGGCACCCCTACCACAGCCGCTCATGTTGGCACCCCCTACCACAGTCACTCATGTTGGCACCCCTACCACAGCCGCTCATGTTGGCACCCCTACCACAGCCGCTCATGTTGGCACTCCCTACCACAGCCGCTCATGTTGGCACCCCCTACCACAGTCACTCATGTTGGCACCCCTACCACAGCCGCTCATGTTGGCACCCCTACCACAGCCGCTCATGTTGGCACCCCTACCACAGCCGCTCATGTTGGCACCCCTACCACAGCCGCTCATGTTGGCACCCCTACCACAGCCGCTCATGTTGGCACCCCTACCACAGCCGCTCATGTTGGCACCCCTACCACAGCCGCTCATGTTGGCACCCCTACCACAGCCGCTCATGTTGGCACCCCTACCACAGCCGCTCATGTTGGCACCCCTACCACAGCCGCTCATGTTGGCACCCCTACCACGGCCGCTCATGTTGGCACCAACGACAAGGCCCAACACTAAACAAATACGATAACATCTTTCCTATTTGCCAGCACGCAAGATATCACAACATGCAAAACAATGTCCACTCTATGACTGGCCTCTTAAATGAGGCAAATGCTGTGTTTTGTAACTTCAACTGCAACTTACCCAAGGGACAAATGCCGACAGTGAGAAATGACATACCAGAATTCAATCTTTTTTTCAGATGTGATAGGAAACAGAGTACAGGGTTTTACCTTTAATTTACCTTTCGTTTACCTTTCGATGGTTCTGAGGATCAACGTGGTCTTTGAACAGTGCCGCGTTGAACTGTTGGACGCGGCTACTCGCAGCCTGACGTGTGAATCACAGCCTGCTTGATCAGGTATCCTTTGATGGTGTATGTCAAGGTTTCTTTTGGACAGCGTGATAGGTCGGCCAGTTATGCCCCGTATGTGTAGAGGAGTGGAGTGTTGAACAGTCTCGGGCCTCTGATGTTGATAGAGTTCTCTCTCAGAGTACCTATTGAACCTCTGCTTTTCAACGGGGGTATTCTGCACATCCTGCCATGCCTCCTGGTCTCATGTGGTGTTATTTCTATGTGCAGGTTTGGATCCAGGTCCTCTAATATTTTCAAAGTGCAAATTATTATGTATTTCTCCCGCCAGCGCTCAAAGGAATGTTGATTTAGAATCTTTAAGCGATCCCAGTAATTTAGGAAATTTATTGCGTGGATTCTAGCAGTAAAAGAGGTCAGCAATTTCTCCTGGCTTTGAATGGGGCTGTTAGAGTGAAACAACATCCAACACTAGAGATACCTAATGTCTTGAAGAAGTATCATTAACATCCCTGGAAACACAAACCGTAACTGTCTCTATTTTCCGCTTGTTACAACTTGTAATAAAGTTGTTACATCTTGGCTTAACGTGTTTATGACGTATTAGAACGTTGTTACAACTTGCTATATTGGTTGTTATAACTGGTTAGGTGTTAAAATTTGTTCGAACGTTGTACCAACGTCGTAGTTTCGGTATGTGTTGGCGGGATGTCATCCCTAGTCTGAAAGGTTCTTGTTATCCAACCTTACCATTTTTCAACTACGACTTTTCAACATCTACTTAATCGTGCTCCTTGAAAGCCAGTCTTCCGACACGATTATTCGTGAATCTTGTATATATTGTAATTCCTTTCAGTAGTGTAGCTAGACCTTGTTTTATATGTTCCTCGAGGGGTAGAAGTAGCATACGGCTACTCTATCCTTTTGAGATGTATTGTATTTTGAGATGTATTTCATTGCCTCAGTAAACTTACTTGAACCTATATGTGGTTTCCGGGTTTTATATTTTCTTTTCTTTTTCCATAAAGCAGGAGCTGGAACTTGTCCTCGTTAAGTCTGTTTTGTGAGGCCCATTGGAAGACCTGATTGGTGGTTTATCGTGTCCTCTACCTTGTCTGCTCTCGTGATAGTCCTAGTGCTGGAGGGTCCATCACCACTATCTGCTGGAGGGTCCATCACCACTAACTGCTGGAGGGTCCATCACCACTAACTGCTGGAGGGTCCACCACCACTAACTGCTGGAGGGTCCATCACCACTAACTGCTGGAGGGTCCATCACCACTAACTGCTGGAGGGTCCATCACCACTAACTGCTGGAGGGTCCACCACCACTAACTGCTGGAGGGTCCACCACCACTAACTGCTGGAGGAGCCACCACCACTAACTGCTGGAGGGTCCATCACCACTAACTGCTGGAGGGTCCATCACCACTAACTGCTGGAGGGTCCACCACCACTAACTGCTGGAGGGTCCACCACCACTAACTGCTGGAGGAGCCACCACCACTAACTGCTGGAGGGTCCATCACCACTAACTGCTGGAGGGTCCATCACCACTAACTGCTGGAGGGTCCATCACCACTAACTGCTGGAGGGTCAATCACCACTAACTGCTGGAGGGTCCATCACCACTAACTGCTGGAGGGTCCACCACCACTAACTGCTGGAGGGTCCATCACCACTAACTGCTGGAGGGTCCATCACCACTAACTGCTGGAGGGTCCATCACCACTAACTGCTGGAGGGTCCATCACCACTAACTGCTGGAGGGTCCATCACCACTAACTGCTGGAGGGTCCATCACTAACTGCTGGAGGGTCCACCACCACTAACTGCTGGAGGGTCCATCACCACTAACTGCTGGAGGGTCCATCACCACTAACTGCTGGAGGGTCAATCACCACTAACTGCTGGAGGGTCCATCACCACTAACTGCTGGAGGGTCCACCACCACTAACTGCTGGAGGGTCCATCACTAACTGCTGGAGGGTCCACCACCACTAACTGCTGGAGGGTCCATCACCACTAACTTCTAGAGGGTCCATCACCACTAACTGCTGGAGGGTCCATCACCACTAACTGCTGGAGGGTCCATCACCACTAACTGCTGGAGGGTCCATCACCACTAACTGCTGGAGGGTCCATCACCACTAACTGCTGGAGGGTCCATCACCACTAACTGCTGGAGGGTCCATCACCACTAACTGCTGGAGGGTCCACCACCACTAACTGCCCTAGTAACCACCACCACCACCACTAACTGCCCTAGTAACCACCACCACCACTAACTGCCGTAGTAACCACCACCACCACTAACTGCCCTAGTAACCACCACCACCACTAACTGCCCTAGTAACCACCACCACCACTAACTGCCCTAGTAACCACCACCACCACTAACTGCCCTAGTAACCACCACCACCACTAACTGCCGTAGTAACCACCACCACCACTAACTGCCCTAGTAACCACCACCACCACTAACTGCCCTAGTAACCACCACCACTAACTGCCGTAGTAACCACCACCACCACTAACTGCCCTAGTAACCACCACCACCACTAACTGCCCTAGTAACCACCACCACTAACTGCCCTAGTAACCACCACCACCACTAACTGCCCTAGTAACCACCACCACCACTAACTGCCCTAGTAACCACCACCACCACTAACTGCCCTAGTAACCACCACCACCACTAACTGCCCTAGTAACCACCACCACTAACTGCCGTAGTAACCACCACCACCACTAACTGCCCTAGTAACCACCACCACCACTAACTGCCCTAGTAACCACCACCACTAACTGCCGTAGTAACCACCACCACCACTAACTGCCCTAGTAACCACCACCACCACTAACTGCCCTAGTAACCACCACCACTAACTGCCGTAGTAACCACCACCACCACTAACTGCCCTAGTAACCACCACCACCACTAACTGCCCTAGTAACCACCACCACCACTAACTGCCCTAGTAACCACCACCACCACCACTAACTGCCCTAGTAACCACCACCACCACTAACTGCCCTAGTAACCACCACCACCACTAACTGCCCTAGTAACCACCACCACCACTAACTGCCCTAGTAACCACCACCACCACTAACTGCCCTAGTAACCACCACCACCACTAACTGCCCTAGTAACCACCACCACCACTAACTGCCCTAGTAACCACCACCACCACTAACTGCCCTAGTAACCACCACCACCACTAACTGCCCTAGTAACCACCACCACCACTAACTGCCCTAGTAACCACCACCACTAACTGCCCTAGTAACCACCACCACCACTAACTGCCCTAGTAACCACCACCACTAACTGCCCTAGTAACCACCACCACCACTAACTGCCCTAGTAACCACCACCACTAACTGCCCTAGTAACCACCACCACCACCACTAACTGCCCTAGTAACCACCACCACCACCACTAACTGCCCTAGTAACCACCACCACTAACTGCCCTAGTAACCACCACCACCACTAACTGCCCTAGTAACCACCACCACCACTAACTGCCCTAGTAACCACCACCACTAACTGCCCTAGTAACCACCACCACCACTAACTGCCCTAGTAACCACCACCACCACTAACTGCCCTAGTAACCACCACCACCACCACTAACTGCCCTAGTAACCACCACCACCACTAACTGCCCTAGTAACCACCACCACCACTAACTGCCCTAGTAACCACCACCACTAACTGCCCTAGTAACCACCACCACCACCACCACCACTAACTGCCCTAGTAACCACCACCACCACCACTAACTGCCCTAGTAACCACCACTACCACCACTAACTGCCGTAGTAACCACCACCACTACCACCACCACTAACTGCTCTAGTAACCACCACCACTACTACCACCACTAACTGCCCTAGTAACCACCACCACCACTACCAGCCAGAGCCTAGAGGTGCTGGTCACCGCTGACCGCACTGCGTCAGTCCAAACTTTAAATTTGACTTTTGATAGTGCAGGAGTTTGTTGAGTGATGCTGCTCATCCTGCTGGGTTCATGGTGAGGCGGGAGGTGAGGAATGACCTGAGGTTGTGAATGGTGAAGAGCAAGTTAATGTTATCCCCCCCCCCCCCTGTTGGCACAATTACGGTCTCTCTCACCTGAGAATAGTGTATCTCTTTCTACCTTATTGCTGAGCTTTGAACCATCCTAACCCACCCGAACCTGGTCAAGCTCAACCCATAACCTAATCCAATCTAACCCATAACTTAATCCAATCTAACCCGTAACCTAATCCAATCTAACCCATAACTTAATCCAATCTAACCCGTAACCTAATCCAATCTAACCCATAACTTAATCCAATCTAACCTATAACCTAATCCAATCTAACCCATAACCTAATCCAATCTAACCCATAACCTAATCCAATCTAACCTATAACCTAATCCAATCTAACCTATAACCTAATTCAATCTAACCCATAACCTAATCCAATCTAACCCATAACCTAATCCAAACTAACCTATAACCTAATTCAATCTAACCCATAACCTAATCCAATCTAACCCATAACCTAATCCAAACTAACCTATAACCTAATTCAATCTAACCCATAACCTAATCTAACCTAACCTGTAACCTAATCCAATCTAACCTATAACCTAATTCAATCTAACCCATAACCTAATCCAATCTAACCCATAACCTAATCCAACCCAGCCTAACCAGACCCAACCCAGCCTAACCAGACCCAACCCAGCCTAACCAGACCAAAATAACTAACCTGTTTTTTTTACTTGCTATTTTGGTTACTAAAAAGGTGATGAACATCAACAAAATAGTCACGTGTGTGTGTGTGTTTGTGTGTGTACTCACCTAATTGTGCTTGCGGGGGTTGAGCTTCGGCTCTTTGGTCCCGCCTCTCAAATGTCACTTAATGTGTGTGTGTGTATTGGTTACACAGATTATTGGGTTGTCATGTCTACTAGTAAAGCTGTGTGTATAGGTGTGTGTGTGTGTGTGTGTGTGTGTGTGTGTGTGTGTGTGTGTGTGTGTGTGTGTGTGTGTGTGCGCGCACGCATGCATATTCAGTGCCTTAACTCCAGCTTAATAAGACGCAGTATATTTGTCGCTCATTATTTGACACTTGGGAAAACTGCAATTCAAGCTGTACTGAATAATGCACTGTGGTTAAGCTTTAAGCTTTAAGCT
>NC_091163.1:5025036-5034318 GCF_040958095.1 Procambarus clarkii | reverse complement strand
ACGAATCGACTGAGAATGGTCCAGGACGGACCGAAACGTCGTCGTCCCTTCAACTTCTAGTGTGTGGTCTGGTTAACCGACCTGGCCTAGCCTAGCCTAACCTAACCTACCCAAACCCAGCCCAACTTAACCTAACTTAACATGTGTATCAGGAATAACTGTCCCCTACTTTAACTCCTGCCTTTCAGATACCCATGATTCCTGTTGCTCTTCCGGGGAATTCCATTATGTTTGCCGTCCACAAACAAAACAAATCAACATTTAAATCAAATCTTGACCTTACTCAAAATCAAATCATCTTAATCAAATCAAGAACTGCGGAGAGTCACAATAACATTGTTCAAAACATAAAACCCAACCCACATATGAGAAATCAAAGGGGCATGTCACGACTTGTTAAGGGGTCCAAGGCAGACCCAATCATCACCAAAGGGGAGGGGGGGGGAGGGGAATAGCCTAAGCTACTCTATCCCTTAAAGATGTATTTTATCGTCCCAATAAGCGTACTTGAAATCATCACCGCTCATTTCATATATGGGTTGCGATGCTAATTTAAAGAACTGTCAATCTGTGTCTAATGTATACTATTTTTTTTTATTTTAAACCTTATTGCTTGTAAGGGGTTTTTTCTTTTCCCCTGTGAAAAGTGTCTGAAGAATCGCCGCACGTGTGGTAGCCTCACCATCCACCATCTTTTTTTTTTTTGAGGGGGGGGGCAGGGAAATTCGTGCGCGGGCCCTAAGCCTCTGGCTGGCCCAGTTAAGTGTTGCATGGTTCACACGAGCGCAGGCTGTGACAAGGATACAAGTTCACATCACTTACACGCAACCTGTCCTCTTAACTAGTAATGTCTCAATTTTGTACCTTGTGATCCCCCCAACGTATAAATTACAAAGTACTATGAAAAGAAGTGATGTATTTTAACGCCTCGGTAGGTTAGGTGGGTTGCTTGGGTTTATACATTGTTGTGTACCCACAAGGCAGGTACACAAGTATGGACACGTTGGCCAGTTGGCTAGGGGGCCCACAGCTCAAAGGGGGGGGGGGGAGGTGGCCCCCCCCCCATACTGCCATATTATTAATCCATGAGAGAACTCTTGGCAGAGTGGATAAATTACTCGATCTCTCGGATTCAATTCCGTTTTCCGTTTATATTTATAATATAAATAATTTGTGCATTATTATCCGAGGGGTAATCCTGTGTACTTTAGCGAACGGACGGGGCTCATCACCTGGGTAGGGGCCCCAGTACCCATTATCTGGGTTTACAGATGATGGTTAGTGGGTACACCAATTGTTTACATCATGGCATCAATCCTATGACCACACACCGGCTGGTCCCAACTCAAGAACCTAAAACTGTACCGGCATGACCATTCTGGCGTCGTAAAGCACGGCGCCCCCACCTTATGTACACAATACATCACATCATTTTATCTGTTACTTTCCTTGGGTTGGGTTAGGTTGGGACAGGCTACGATGGGGTTTTCTAATAACAGTAGCGATAGCGTACAGGTGTACTTTTTCTCAGGTGTTAGACCCTGCTCTGATTGCCCTCCGCCACCTTCTCACTTAACTTGTTCCACCGTCCCACACCACTCTGCAAACGGAAAACTTTCTAACATTTTTTCTGTCACCTTTGTTTCCTTAGTTTGAATCTTGTGTCCTCTTGTTCTTGAAGTTGCTGGTTTCAGGAATTCCTCTTTGTCAAACTGGTCGATTCCGGTTAGTATTTTGTAAGTGGTGATCATATCACTTCTTTTACTTCTATCTCCTAGTTATGGCATGTTTAAGAACGCCTCTGGTCTCTCTTCGTCCCTCTTGCTTTCAGTTCCGGAAGCCATTTTGTAGCATGCCTTTCCACCTTTTCCAGTTTAATGATCTTTTCCAGATATTAGCACCATACAACTGCTGCATGTTTTCACCTAGTTGTGCTTGCAGAGGTTAAGCTCTGGCTCTTTGGTCCCGTCCGTCTCAACCGTCAATCAACGGATGTACAGGTTCCTGAGCCTACTGGGCTCTATCATATCTACACTTGAAATCGTGTAGTGGATGTCAGCCTCCACCACTCACTTGCCTAATGCATTCCATCCGTTAACTACTCTGACACTGAAAAAGTTCCTTCTAACGTCCCTGTGGCTCATGTGGATACTCAGTTTCCACCTGTGTCCCCTTGTTTCGCGTCCCACCAGTGTTGAATAGTTTATCCTTGTTGACCCCGGTCCGAATTCCCCTGAGGATTTTGTAGGGTGTGATCATGTCTCCCCTTACTCTTCTGTCTTCCAGTGTCGTAAGGTGCATTTCCCCGCAGCCTTTCCTCGTAACTCATGCCTCTTAGTTCTGGGACTAGTCTAGTGGCATACCTTTGGACTTTTTCCTTGTGTGTGTGTGTGTGTGTGTGTGGTATGGGGGGAAAGCGGGCCAGGACGGCACAAGAGTCAATGGCATCAGAGACCTACATATACTTGTTCCACAACCAATTAAATTTTATTAAAAAAAAAACTTTTTTAATCAATTTATTGGTTATTTTAAATCCCTAGTAATTTCGTATACAAAATTGGAATGCTAAACTACAGATAATACAGATTTACTGGACCCGAGTCCATCGTACACAAGACGGATCGCCAATAGATATTTAAACCTAACATAGTCCAACCTAACAACCTTATCCAATCTAACCTAACCCAAACTACCCAAACCTAACCTAATCCAATCTAAATCTAACCTAACCCCAAACTAACCTTATCCAATCTAACCAAACCTAACCTAATCCAATCTAAATCTAACCTAACCCAAACCAACCTTATCCAATCTAACCAAACCTAATACAACCGAGCCTAACACGGCCTAACCTAACAACTTGTACGGTCTTAAACAGAAAACGAGCTTACCGAATCGTCTTGAATGATTTGACCTCAGGGGCCTGACGGTTGGAATGGACAGCGCTCGGGATTCGTAGTCCTGAGGTTCCGGGATTGATACCCCGGCGGAGGCGGAAACAACATGGACAGAGTTTCATTCACCCTGATGCCCCCTGTTCACTTAACAGTAAATAGGTACCTGGGAGTTAAACAGCTGCTACGGGCTACTTCCTGGGGGGGGGGTAACAAAAAGGAGGACCGGGCCGCAGGGACGCAAAGCCTCGAAATCAACTCAAGATAACCTCAAGGAGATGATCGCGATTTAATAGATGAATTACTCTAGTCTGAATGAGTGTGATATGCAAGTCTTGCCCAAATCAGGAACTATTTTCCCCCTTTAAGATATGATCAGAGGCAATCACCAAGCCATGGAGACTAAAGCATCAGATTCACCGAGGATCCTATCGCGAGGGACAAGGCAGGAACCAACGTCCTGTAAATCAGGATATCACACAAGCGTTTTGAAAATCAGGATATCACACAACGTTTTTGAAAATCAGGATATCACACAAACGTTTTGAAAATCAGGATATCACACAAACGTTCTGACAATCAGGATATCACACGAACGTCCTGAAAATCAGGACAATTCAGTAAAAGAGACGCACCCTACTGTCTTAATTATCAAGAATGATTTCCCTACTGACTTATCAGAAACTATTTCCATGTGATTTAATTATTAAATATAAATGTGCAATCTTCGGACCCTTATTGTGGTCGGGTAAATTTATCAGCCTCGTCGAATCCAGCCTCTGGAAGGTCTGAAGAACGACTCTCATATCTCGAACTCAAAGACGTTGATCAAAAAAGAAAAAAAGTGAACCAAGCTCTCACAAGCCTAGCCTCGGACCGGGCTTGGGGAAGTAGAAGAACTCCCAGAACCCCCATCAACCAGGTATCAAGCAGGATGTGGGCCTGCGAGCCGCTCTAAGCAACAGCCTGTTGGACAAAGCTCTCACAAGAGAAGCCTGGCCTCGGGCCGGGCTTGGGGGAGTAGAAGAACTCCCAGAAACCCCATCAACCAGGTATATCTTTCAGGGTACTTGATTTAAAGAACCAATTATATAAATGCGTTTGGGTGGATATAAATAGAAGTTCTGCAGTTTCCTTTAATCTAATGTTTTCATAACGATTTTAAACCTAGAGCGAGATTATCGTTTAATTAATAGGCAGGGCTGATTATCAGTCCTTGTACCCGCCAAACACACACCGAAACTACGACGTTGCTACAACGTTCGAAACAAGTTTTAACACCTAACCAGTTATAACAAACCAATATAGAAAGTTGTAACAACGTCCTAATACGTCATAAACACGTTAAGCCAAGATGTAACAACTTTATTACAAGTTGTAACAAGCGGAAAATAGAGTCAGTTACGATTTGTGTTTCCAGGGTATTGAGCCGCAGATGTAACCCGCCTCAAGAGAAATTCTCACAGGTCATGTAATGAAGTACAGACCTTATACATCATTACACGATGTATCGGTTGGCTTATCGAGGTCCACACTAGGTCCTCGCTTATCGAGGTCTCGCTTCGTGCAGGTCGGCGTTCGATCCCCGACCGTCCAAGTGGTTGGGCACCGTTCCTTCCCCCCGTCCCATCCCAAACCCTTATCCTGACCCCTTCCTAGTGCTATATAGTCGTAATGGCTTGGCGCTTTCCCCCTGATAGTTCCCTTCCTTCAGGATGGACCCCTCAACAGTGGCCTAACTTCTGGGTACCTATTTATTGCCAGAATCCACTCTATAAAACATCCAAATTATTGGAACCGATTATAAGTTCTAAATCAGTATTCTCTAGAACGCAGGCGAGAGATGTATAATAATTTACAAGTGGAAAAATATTAAAGGGACTAGTTGCGAATTTACACACAGAAATAACATCACATGAAGGCAGACGGCATGGCAGGATGTGCAAAGTATGTTGACCAGACCACACACTAGAAGATGAAGGGACGACGACGTTTCGGTCCGTCCTGGACCATTCTCAAGTCGATTGAGAGAATGGTCGATTTCTCAATTGACTTGAGAATGGTCCAGGACGGACCGACACGTCGTCGTCCCTTCACCTTCTAGTGTGTGGTCTGGTCAACATACTTCAGCCACGTTATTGTGACTCATCGCCTCCATGTGCAAAGTAGCCCTAATGAAATGCAGAGGTACATAGGTACTCTGAGGAAGATGCCATCATCAATGGCCCCAAGACTACTCAACCACTCTCAGATGCCATCATCAATGGCCCAAGACTACTCAACACTCTCAGATGCCATCATCAATGGCCCAAGACTACACAACACTCTCAGATGCCATCATCAATGGCCCAAGACTACTCAACACTCTCAGATGCCATCATCAATGGCCCAAGACTACTCAACACTCTCAGATGCCATCATCAATGGCCCAAGACTACTCAACACTCTCAGATGCCATCATCAATGGCCCAAGACTACTCAACACTCTCAGATGCCATCATCAATGGCCCAAGACTACTCAACACTCTCAGATGCCATCATCAATGGCCCAAGACTACTCAACACTCTCCCGCGACACATATGGGGCATAAACTGGCCAGCTTCTCATGGTATTCAAGAGAACTCGATAAACACCTCCAAAGGCTACCTGATCAACTAGGCTGTGATCCATACGTCACGCTGCAAACAACTGCGTCCAGCAGTCTGGCTGACCAGACTATCCACCAGGGGACCCGGTCAGAGACCGGGCCGCAGGGATGATGATCCTCGGAACCACCACAAGGTAGCTACAAGGTAGGTGAACAGAGGCGTCAGATGAAATAAAATGTGGCCAACTATCGAACTCTAAAAGTCCTTCGGTTGTAAGTCGAGGACGTAGACCACTGCGCTGTGTACGCAGAAATTGAGCAATACTGTACTAGTAACACCACAACTTTGCTTATAAATAATGCAAAAAATAAAATGCAATCAGAGTACAATTCGGGTTCAAATGAAAACATTTTTTTGCATTATAGTTGAATTGGCAAATTATCCGATTCAATTTCCCAACAATGCAATTAAACACGAAAGCAAAGCAGTTCACAGCATAAAAATAACTGCTGAAAATGTATACTTTAGTCGAACCAGAAAGCTGGAGGTAAACTTGTAAACAACACTAATCTGTACACCCGCACCCATCTAGACTTACAGTATACCAAGTTCAATAAACCCTTGAACTATATGTTTAACACATCTCTAACCCTGTCCATGGAGGACAGAAGAAAATGTATATATGCTGGTTAGCATTGTAAATGTCTGGCCACGTCTGTGGTAAACAAGAATAATAATAATAATAATAATAATAATAATAATAATAATAATAATAATAATAATAAAAGTATACCAAGGATTTTGCCAAGTGTATATTTACACACTGAAAGCGACACAGCTTGGGCACTATTCCTCTCGCATCGAGTCATAATAATATTCAAAATTTAACTCCCCCACATAAAAAGATCACATTTAACATACCAAAATTATAACATTACCATCAAAATTATTGGTAGCCACAATGATACACGCCTCAAGGTTTTCTGGGTGTAAACATACATTCCGTGGAAGATAACCTGATTTACAACTCGCTCCGTTTACATTCTATTATTTACGGTAAAACATGCCCAAAAAAAGCTGAAGCTATGTTAAAAACCGAGTTCTTAGTAATATATATATATTATATATATATATATATATATATATATATATATATATATATATATTATATATATTTATAGAGTCAACCACACTAGGGTTTGGGTATGGGGTCCACTACCACCCACGAGATGGGTATGGGGTCCACTACCGCCCACGGGATGGGTATGGGGTCCACTACCACCCACGGGATGGGTATGGGGTCCACTACCACCCACGGGATGGGTATGGGGTCCACTACCGCCCACGGGATGGGTATGGAGTCCACTACCGCCCACGGGATGGGTATGGGGTCCACTACCGCCCACGGGATGGGTATGGGGTCCACTACCGCCCACGGGATGGGTATGGGGTCCACTACCGCCCACGGGATGGGTATGGGGTACACTACCGCCCACGGGATGGGTATGGGGTCCACTACCGCCCACGGGATGGGTATGGGGTCCACTACCGCCCACGGGATGGGTATGGGGTCCACTACCACCCACGGGATGGGTATGGGGTCCACTACCGCCCACGGGATGGGTATGGGGTCCACTACCGCCCACGGGATGGGTATGGGGTCCACTACCGCCCACGGGATGGGTATGGGGTCCACTACCGCCCACGGGATGGGTATGGGGTCCACTACCACCCACGGGATGGGTATGGGGTCCACTACCGCCCACGGGATGGGTATGGGGTCCACTACCACCCACGGGATGGGTATGGGGTCCACTACCACCCACGGGATGGGTATGGGGTCCACTACCACCCACGGGATGGGTATGGGGTCCACTACCACCCACGGGATGGGTATGGGGTCCACTACCACCCACGGGATGGGTATGGGGAATACATAATAAATGAACACAAAATCAACCTTGTATTAACCATCTGTTGATTCTTATATACCTCCAGGAAACAATATGCAATAAATGCCCCTTTATAATGTTTTAAAAATACTTACCATATACTTCTCTATCAAAAAATAAAATAGCATCTTCATAATTTTTAGCAAGGTACTGAACAGCTTATCTGGGTATTTTGTGATATATTGTTTAATTCACAAAGTTTAGTACCGGTATAACTTAGTTTATGGAGATATATTTGTCTTATCAATTAAACCGTTCGTCATTTAAATAACGATTTATGGATTTACAGAGCAAAACATCAACTCAGCACTAAGCCAGTATAATTAAATTGTTCATTTGCATATTGACATAATCACAATCATCTATTTATCCTTAAAATTGTTTACTCTGGCATTTAAAAGCACAAATTAATGATTGAAGTAGCCCCATTCACCAAGTATGGCGTCTAGCCTAGTGGCATCGGTTTAACTTTATAGCTTGTATACGTGGTTTTCCATCAGTCCAAAATCCGGAGGCTTTCTAGTACGTGTGAGACAAAGGGAAACAGTGCAGTTTTGGAGCACCTGCCAGGGGGCCAGATTCACGAAGCCGTTACACAAGTACTTACGAACGTGTACATCTTTTCTCAATCTTTGACGGCTTTGTTTGCCTTTATTAAATAGTTTACAAGCATGAAAACTATTGCCAATCAATTGTTGTTATTGTTATAAACTGCCTCCTCGTGCTTCGGAGCTCATCAACTGTCTAACAATTGTAAACAAAGCCGCCAAAGATTGAGAAAAGATGTACAGGTTCGTAAGTGCCTGCGTAACTGCTTCGTGAATCTGGCCCCCCCCTGGTGAATATTAAGGGTCTATCCAGCGATCATGAGATATTCCGGCCCCAGCTGGTACGTAATCGTTGACTCATGAGGTTAGCAAATCAAGTTCAAGTACGTTTATTGAGACAATAAAATACATCTTAATGGGATAGAGTAGCTTCTTGAGGTTATCTTGAGATGATTTCGGGGCTTAGTGTCCCCGCGGCCCGGTCCTCGACCAGGCCTCCACCCCCAGGAAGCAGCCCGTGACAGCTGACTAACACCCAGGTACCTATTTTACTGCTAGGTAACAGGGGCATAGGGTGAAAGAAACTCTGCCCATCGTTTCTCGCCGGCGCCCGGGATCGAACGCGGGACCACAGGATCACGCGTCCATCGTGCTGTCCGCTCGGCCGACCTGCTTGCTCCCTGTTCCCAAATCTTATTTTGATTAGGATTGACACAATTTGCTATTAAGGGATGCTAGCAACTAATCTTTCCAAATGTGTGCGCATAGAAGTGTTAATTATTTGGTAAAAATCTGAATATTGAATGATAATACAAATATGAATGGGAAATATGGCTGTGTATCTGCTAATATATTTGAGGTGAAACCAATGTTAACTATCATTTAGCCCTTAGGGATTATAGATTAAAAAGCAATTAGTGCTCTCTGAGAGTCGATTTTAACATGATTTATCTATAAAACTAGGCTACTCAAATCATGTTTGAATAGCGTCTGTTGTAAACATGCTTTCTGGGGTAGTCGACGCACAGTTTTAACTGATAAAATCACTTACAAAATCTAATTCATCTCTCGATTTACATCTAAAAACAGTAATTATCAATTACAAATGTTTAATAAAGGTTCGACAGACCTTTTTCTTTAATATGCTGGGCAAAGTTAATGCCATTAAACTAAGAGTTTCAGTTTTACAGAATATTGCTCTTGAAAGACGCATGACTGAACCAGCGTCCTGGTCACCCCCAGACGCATGACTGAACCAGCGTCCTGGTCACCCCCAGACGCATGACTGAACCAGCGTCC